>NW_027638600.1:0-22807 GCF_951216825.1 Electrona antarctica
ATACCGTTATGGTAGTCACCCATACCGTTACGGTAGTCACCCATACCGTTACAGTAGTCACCCATACCGTTATGGTAGTCACCCCATACCGTTACGGTAGTCACCCATACCGTTACGGTAGTCACCCATACCGTTACAGTAGTCACCCATACCGTTACAGTAGTCACCCATACCGTTATGGTAGTCACCCCATACCGTTACGGTAGTCATCCATACCGTTACGGTAGTCACCAATACCATTACAGTAGTCACCCATACCGTTACAGTAGTCACCCATACCAGTTACAGTAGTCACCCATACCGTTACAGTAGTCACCCATACCGTTACAGTAGTCACCCATACCGTTACAGTAGTCACCCCATACCGTTACAGGTAGTCACCCATACCGTTACAGTAGTCACCCATACCGTTACAGTAGTCACCCATACCGTTACAGTAGTCACCCATACCTGTTACAGGTAGTCACCCATACCATTACAGTAGTCACCAATACCGTTACAGTAGTCACCCATACCGTTACAGTAGTCACCCATACCGTTACAGTAGTCACCCATACCATTACAGTAGTCACCCATACCGTTACAGTAGTCACCCATACCGTTACAGTAGTCACCCATACTGTTACGGTAGTCACCCATACCATTACAGTAGTCACCAATACCGTTACAGTAGTCACCCATACCGTTACAGTAGTCACCCATACTGTTACGGTAGTCACCCATACCGTTACGGTAGTCACCCATACCGTTACAGTAGTCACCCATACCGTTACAGTAGTCACCCATACCATTACAGTAGTCACCCATACCGTTACAGTAGTCACCCATACTGTTACGGTAGTCACCCATACCATTACAGTAGTCACCCATACCGTTACAGTAGTCACCCATACCGTTACAGTAGTCACCCATACTGTTACGGTAGTCACCCATACCGTTACGGTAGTCACCCATACCGTTACAGTAGTCACCCATACCGTTACAGTAGTCACCCATACCATTACAGTAGTCACCCATACCGTTACAGTAGTCACCCATACTGTTACGGTAGTCACCCATACCGTTACAGTAGTCACCCATACTGTTACGGTAGTCACCCATACCGTTACGGTAGTGACCCATACCGTTACAGTAGTCACCCATACTGTTACGGTAGTCACCCATACCATTACAGTAGTCACCCATACCGTTACAGTAGTCACCCATACTGTTACGGTAGTCACCCATACCGTTACGGTAGTGACCCATACCGTTACAGTAGTCACCCATACCGTTACGGCAGTCACCCATACTGTTACGGTAGTCACCCATACTGTTACAGTAGTCACCCATACTGTTACGGTAGTCACCCATACTGTTACGGTAGTCACCCATACCGTTACAGTAGTCACCCATACCGTTACAGTAGTCACCCATACCATTACAGTAGTCACCCATACCGTTACAGTAGTCACCCATACCGTTACAGTAGTCACCCATACCGTTACAGTAGTCACCCATACTGTTACGGTAGTCACCCATACCGTTACGGTAGTCACCCATACCGTTACAGTAGTCACCCATACCGTTACAGTAGTCACCCATACCATTACAGTAGTCACCCATACCGTTACAGTAGTCACCCATACTGTTACGGTAGTCACCCATACCGTTACAGTAGTCACCCATACTGTTACGGTAGTCACCCATACCGTTACGGTAGTGACCCATACCGTTACAGTAGTCACCCATACTGTTACGGTAGTCACCCATACCATTACAGTAGTCACCCATACCGTTACAGTAGTCACCCATACTGTTACGGTAGTCACCCATACCGTTACGGTAGTGACCCATACCGTTACAGTAGTCACCCATACCGTTACAGTAGTCACCCATACCGTTATGGTAGTCACCCCATACCGTTACAGTAGTCACCCATACCGTTACAGTAGTCACCCATACCGTTACGGTAGTCACCCATACCGTTACAGTAGTCACACATACCGTTACAGTAGTCACCCATACCGTTATGGTAGTCACCCATACCGTTACGGTAGTCACCCATACCGTTACAGTAGTCACCCATACCGTTATGGTAGTCACCCCATACCGTTACGGTAGTCACCCATACCGTTACGGTAGTCACCCATACCGTTACAGTAGTCACCCATACCGTTACAGTAGTCACCCATACCGTTATGGTAGTCACCCCATACCGTTACGGTAGTCATCCATACCGTTACGGTAGTCACCAATACCATTACAGTAGTCACCCATACCGTTACAGTAGTCACCCATACCATTACAGTAGTCACCCATACCGTTACAGTAGTCACCCATACCGTTACAGTAGTCACCCATACCATTACAGTAGTCACCCATACCATTACAGTAGTCAGTCACCCATACCGTTACAGTAGTCACCCATACCGTTACAGTAGTCACCCATACCGTTACAGTAGTCACCCATACTGTTACGGTAGTCACCCATACCATTACAGTAGTCACCAATACCGTTACAGTAGTCACCCATACCGTTACAGTAGTCACCCATACCGTTACAGTAGTCACCCATACCATTACAGTAGTCACCCATACCGTTACAGTAGTCACCCATACCGTTACAGTAGTCACCCATACTGTTACGGTAGTCACCCATACCATTACAGTAGTCACCAATACCGTTACAGTAGTCACCCATACCGTTACAGTAGTCACCCATACTGTTACGGTAGTCACCCATACCGTTACGGTAGTCACCCATACCGTTACAGTAGTCACCCATACCGTTACAGTAGTCACCCATACCATTACAGTAGTCACCCATACCGTTACAGTAGTCACCCATACTGTTACGGTAGTCACCCATACCATTACAGTAGTCACCCATACCGTTACAGTAGTCACCCATACCGTTACAGTAGTCACCCATACTGTTACGGTAGTCACCCATACCGTTACGGTAGTCACCCATACCGTTACAGTAGTCACCCATACCGTTACAGTAGTCACCCATACCATTACAGTAGTCACCCATACCGTTACAGTAGTCACCCATACTGTTACGGTAGTCACCCATACCATTACAGTAGTCACCCATACCGTTACAGTAGTCACCCATACCGTTACAGTAGTCACCCATACTGTTACGGTAGTCACCCATACCGTTACGGTAGTCACCCATACCGTTACAGTAGTCACCCATACCGTTACAGTAGTCACCCATACCATTACAGTAGTCACCCATACCGTTACAGTAGTCACCCATACTGTTACGGTAGTCACCCATACCGTTACAGTAGTCACCCATACTGTTACGGTAGTCACCCATACCGTTACGGTAGTGACCCATACCGTTACAGTAGTCACCCATACTGTTACGGTAGTCACCCATACCATTACAGTAGTCACCCATACCGTTACAGTAGTCACCCATACTGTTACGGTAGTCACCCATACCGTTACGGTAGTGACCCATACCGTTACAGTAGTCACCCATACCGTTACGGCAGTCACCCATACTGTTACGGTAGTCACCCATACTGTTACAGTAGTCACCCATACTGTTACGGTAGTCACCCATACTGTTACGGTAGTCACCCATACCGTTACAGTAGTCACCCATACCGTTACAGTAGTCACCCATACCATTACAGTAGTCACCCATACCGTTACAGTAGTCACCCATACCGTTACAGTAGTCACCCATACCGTTACAGTAGTCACCCATACTGTTACGGTAGTCACCCATACCGTTACGGTAGTCACCCATACCGTTACAGTAGTCACCCATACCGTTACAGTAGTCACCCATACCATTACAGTAGTCACCCATACCGTTACAGTAGTCACCCATACTGTTACGGTAGTCACCCATACCGTTACAGTAGTCACCCATACTGTTACGGTAGTCACCCATACCGTTACGGTAGTGACCCATACCGTTACAGTAGTCACCCATACTGTTACGGTAGTCACCCATACCATTACAGTAGTCACCCATACCGTTACAGTAGTCACCCATACTGTTACGGTAGTCACCCATACCGTTACGGTAGTGACCCATACCGTTACAGTAGTCACCCATACCGTTACAGTAGTCACCCATACCGTTATGGTAGTCACCCCATACCGTTACAGTAGTCACCCATACCGTTACAGTAGTCACCCATACCGTTACGGTAGTCACCCATACCGTTACAGTAGTCACACATACCGTTACAGTAGTCACCCATACCGTTATGGTAGTCACCCATACCGTTACGGTAGTCACCCATACCGTTACAGTAGTCACCCATACCGTTATGGTAGTCACCCCATACCGTTACGGTAGTCACCCATACCGTTACGGTAGTCACCCATACCGTTACAGTAGTCACCCATACCGTTACAGTAGTCACCCATACCGTTATGGTAGTCACCCCATACCGTTACGGTAGTCATCCATACCGTTACGGTAGTCACCAATACCATTACAGTAGTCACCCATACCGTTACAGTAGTCACCCATACCATTACAGTAGTCACCCATACCGTTACAGTAGTCACCCATACCGTTACAGTAGTCACCCATACCATTACAGTAGTCACCCATACCATTACAGTAGTCAGTCACCCATACCGTTACAGTAGTCACCCATACCGTTACAGTAGTCACCCATACCGTTACAGTAGTCACCCATACTGTTACGGTAGTCACCCATACCATTACAGTAGTCACCAATACCGTTACAGTAGTCACCCATACCGTTACAGTAGTCACCCATACCGTTACAGTAGTCACCCATACCATTACAGTAGTCACCCATACCGTTACAGTAGTCACCCATACCGTTACAGTAGTCACCCATACTGTTACGGTAGTCACCCATACCATTACAGTAGTCACCAATACCGTTACAGTAGTCACCCATACCGTTACAGTAGTCACCCATACTGTTACGGTAGTCACCCATACCGTTACGGTAGTCACCCATACCGTTACAGTAGTCACCCATACCGTTACAGTAGTCACCCATACCATTACAGTAGTCACCCATACCGTTACAGTAGTCACCCATACTGTTACGGTAGTCACCCATACCATTACAGTAGTCACCCATACCGTTACAGTAGTCACCCATACCGTTACAGTAGTCACCCATACTGTTACGGTAGTCACCCATACCGTTACGGTAGTCACCCATACCGTTACAGTAGTCACCCATACCGTTACAGTAGTCACCCATACCATTACAGTAGTCACCCATACCGTTACAGTAGTCACCCATACTGTTACGGTAGTCACCCATACCGTTACAGTAGTCACCCATACTGTTACGGTAGTCACCCATACCGTTACGGTAGTGACCCATACCGTTACAGTAGTCACCCATACTGTTACGGTAGTCACCCATACCATTACAGTAGTCACCCATACCGTTACAGTAGTCACCCATACTGTTACGGTAGTCACCCATACCGTTACGGTAGTGACCCATACCGTTACAGTAGTCACCCATACTGTTACAGTAGTCACCCATACCGTTACAGTAGTCACCCATACCATTACAGTAGTCACCAATACCGTTACAGTAGTCACCCATACCGTTACGGTAGTCACCCATACTGTTACGGTAGTCACCCATACCGTTACAGTATAGTCACCCATACCATTACAGTAGTCACCCATACCGTTATGGTAGTCACCCATACCGTTACAGTAGTCACCCATACTGTTATGGTAGTCAACCATACCGTTACAGTAGTCAGTCACCAATACCGTTACGGTAGTCACCCATACCGTTACGGTAGTCACCCATACCGTTACGGTAGTGACCCATACCGTTACAGTAGTCACCCATACCATTACAGTAGTCACCAATACCGTTACAGTAGTCACCCATACCGTTACAGTAGTCACCCATACCGTTACAGTAGTCACCCATACCATTACAGTAGTCACCCATACCGTTACAGTAGTCACCCATACTGTTACGGTAGTCACCCATACCGTTACAGTAGTCACCCATACTGTTACGGTAGTCACCCATACCGTTACAGTAGTCACGCATACCGTTACAGTAGTCACCCATACCGTTACGGTAGTCACCCATACCGTTACAGTAGTCACGCATACCGTTACAGTAGTCACCCATACCGTTACAGTAGTCACCCATACCGTTACGGTAGTCACCCATACCGTTACAGTAGTCACCCATACCGTTACAGTAGTCACGCATACCGTTACAGTAGTCACCCATACCGTTACAGTAGTCACCCATACCGTTACAGTAGTCACCAATACCGTTACAGTAGTCACAAATACCGTTACAGTAGTCACCCATACGTTACAGTAGTCACAAATACCGTTACAGTAGTCACCCATACCGTTACAGTAGTCACCCATACCGTTACGGCAGTCACCCATACTGTTACAGTAGTCACCCATACCGTTACAGTAGTAACCCATACCGTTACGGCAGTCACCCATACAGCTACAGTAGTCAGTCACCCATACCGTTACGGTAGTCATCCATACCGTTACGGTAGTCATCCATACCGTTACGGTAGTCACCAATACCATTACGGTAGTCACCCATACCGTTACAGTAGTCACCCATACCGTTATGGTAGTCATCCATACCGTTACGGTAGTCACCCATACCGTTACGGTAGTCACCCATACCGTTACGGTAGTCACCCATACCGATACGGTAGTCACCCATACCGTTACGGTAGTCACCCATACCGTTACAGTAGTCACCCATACCATTACAGTAGTCACCCATACCGTTACAGTAGTCACCCATACCATTACAGTAGTCACCCATACCGTTACAGTAGTCACCAATACCGTTACAGTAGTCACCCATACCGTTACAGTAGTCACCAATACCGTTACAGTAGTCACCCATACCGTTACAGTAGTCACCCATACCGTTACAGTAGTCACGCATACCGTTACAGTAGTCACCCATACCGTTACAGTAGTCACCCATACCGTTACAGTAGTCACAAATACCGTTACAGTAGTCACCCATACCGTTACAGTAGTCACCCATACCGTTACGGCAGTCACCCATACTGTTACAGTAGTCACCCATACCGTTACAGTAGTAACCCATACCGTTACGGCAGTCACCCATACAGCTACAGTAGTCAGTCACCCATACCGTTACGGTAGTCATCCATACCGTTACGGTAGTCATCCATACCGTTACGGTAGTCACCAATACCATTACGGTAGTCACCCATACCGTTACAGTAGTCACCCATACCGTTATGGTAGTCATCCATACCGTTACGGTAGTCACCCATACCGTTACGGTAGTCACCCATACCGTTACGGTAGTCACCCATACCGATACGGTAGTCACCCATACCGTTACGGTAGTCACCCATACCGTTACAGTAGTCACCCATACCATTACAGTAGTCACCCATACCGTTACAGTAGTCACCCATACCATTACAGTAGTCACCCATACCGTTACAGTAGTCACCCATACCGTTACAGTAGTCACCCATACCATTACAGTAGTCACCCATACCGTTACGGTAGTCACCAATACCGTTACAGTAGTCACCAATACCGTTACAGTAGTCACCCATACCGTTACAGTAGTCACCAATACCGTTACAGTAGTCACCCATACCGTTACAGTAGTCACCCATACCGTTACGGTAGTCACCCATACCGTTACAGTAGTCACCCATACCGTTACAGTAGTCACCAATACCGTTACAGTAGTCACCCATACCGTTACAGTAGTCACCCATACCGTTACAGTAGTCACCCATACTGTTACGGTAGTCACCCATACCGTTACAGTAGTCACCCATACCGTTACAGTAGTCACCAATACCGTTACAGTAGTCACCCATTCCATTACAGTAGTCACCCATACCGTTACAGTAGTCACCAATACCGTTACAGTAGTCACCCATTCCATTACAGTAGTCACCCATACCGTTACAGTAGTCACCAATACCGTTACAGTAGTCACCCATTCCATTACAGTAGTCACCCATACCGTTATGGTAGTCACCCATACCGTTACAGTAGTCACCCATACTGTTATGGTAGTCAACCATACCGTTACAGTAGTCAGTCACCCATACCGTTACAGTAGTCACCCATACCGTTATGGTAGTCACCCATACCGTTACAGTAGTCACCCATACTGTTACGGTAGTCATCCATACCGTTACAGTAGTCACCCATACCGTTATGGTAGTCACCCCATACCGTTACGGTAGTCACCCATACCGTTACGGTAGTCACCCATACCGTTACAGTAGTCACCCATACCGTTACAGTAGTCAGTCACCCATACCGTTATGGTAGTCACCCATACCGTTACGGTAGTCACCCATACCGTTACAGTAGTCACCCATACCGTTACAGTAGTCAGTCACCCATACCATTACGGTAGTCACCCATACCGTTACAGTAGTCACCCATACCGTTATGGTAGTCACCCCATACCGTTACGGTAGTCATCCATACCGTTACGGTAGTCACCAATACCATTACAGTAGTCACCCATACCGTTACAGTAGTCACCCATACCATTACAGTAGTCACCCATACCGTTACAGTAGTCACCCATACCGTTACAGTAGTCACCCATACCATTACAGTAGTCACCCATACCGTTACAGTAGTCACCCATACCGTTACAGTAGTCACCAATACCGTTACAGTAGTCACCCATACCGTTACGGTAGTCACCAATACCGTTACAGTAGTCACCCATACCGTTACAGTAGTCACCAATACCGTTACAGTAGTCACCCATACCGTTACAGTAGTCACCCATACCGTTACAGTAGTCACCCATACCGTTACAGTAGTCACCAATACCGTTACAGTAGTCACCAATACCATTACAGTAGTCACCCATACCGTTACAGTAGTCACCAATACCGTTACAGTAGTCACCCATACCATTACAGTAGTCACCCATACCGTTACAGTAGTCACCCATACCGTTACAGTAGTCACCCATACCGTTACGGTAGTCACCCATACCGTTACAGTAGTCAGTCACCCATACCGTTACAGTAGTCACCCATACCATTACAGTAGTCACCCATACCGTTACAGTAGTCACCCATACCGTTACAGTAGTCACCCATACCGTTACGGTAGTCACCCATACCGTTACAGTAGTCACCCATACCATTACAGTAGTCACCCATACCGTTACAGTAGTCACCCATACCGTTACAGTAGTCACCAATACCATTACAGTAGTCACCAATACCGTTACAGTAGTCACCCATACCGTTACAGTAGTCACCCATACCATTACAGTAGTCACCCATACCGTTACAGTAGTCACCCATACTGTTACGGTAGTCACCCATACCGTTACAGTAGTCACCCATACTGTTACGGTAGTCACCCATACCGTTACGGTAGTGACCCATACCGTTACAGTAGTCACCCATACTGTTACGGTAGTCACCCATACCGTTACAGTAGTCACCCATACCATTACAGTAGTCACCAATACCGTTACAGTAGTCACCCATACCGTTACAGTAGTCACCCATACCGTTACAGTAGTCACCCATACCATTACAGTAGTCACCCATACCGTTACAGTAGTCACCCATACTGTTACGGTAGTCACCCATACCGTTACAGTAGTCACCCATACTGTTACGGTAGTCACCCATACCGTTACAGTAGTCACGCATACCGTTACAGTAGTCACCCATACCGTTACGGTAGTCACCCATACCGTTACAGTAGTCACCAATACCGTTACAGTAGTCACAAATACCGTTACAGTAGTCACCCATACCGTTACAGTAGTCACAAATACCGTTACAGTAGTCACCCATACCGTTACAGTAGTCACCCATACCGTTACGGCAGTCACCCATACTGTTACAGTAGTCACCCATACCGTTACAGTAGTAACCCATACCGTTACGGCAGTCACCCATACAGCTACAGTAGTCAGTCACCCATACCGTTACGGTAGTCATCCATACCGTTACGGTAGTCATCCATACCGTTACGGTAGTCACCAATACCATTACGGTAGTCACCCATACCGTTACAGTAGTCACCCATACCGTTATGGTAGTCATCCATACCGTTACGGTAGTCACCCATACCGTTACGGTAGTCACCCATACCGTTACGGTAGTCACCCATACCGATACGGTAGTCACCCATACCGTTACGGTAGTCATCCATACCGTTACAGTAGTCACCCATACCGTTACAGTAGTCACCCATACCGTTACAGTAGTCACCCATACCGTTACAGTATAGTCACCCATACCATTACAGTAGTCACCCATACCGTTATGGTAGTCACCCATACCGTTACAGTAGTCACCCATACTGTTATGGTAGTCAACCATACCGTTACAGTAGTCAGTCACCCATACCGTTACAGTAGTCACCCATACCGTTATGGTAGTCACCCATACCGTTACAGTAGTCACCCATACTGTTACGGTAGTCATCCATACCGTTACAGTAGTCACCCATACCGTTACAGTAGTCACCCATACCGTTACAGTAGTCACCCATACCGTTATGGTAGTCACCCATACCGTTACAGTAGTCACCCATACTGTTACGGTAGTCATCCATACCATTACAGTAGTCACCCATACCGTTACAGTAGTCACCCATACCGTTACAGTAGTCACCCATACCGTTATGGTAGTCACCTATACCGTTACAGTAGTCACCCATACTGTTACGGTAGTCAACCATACCGTTACAGTAGTCAGTCACCCATACCGTTACGGTAGTCACCCATACCGTTACGGTAGTCAACCATACCGTTACAGTAGTCAGTCACCCATACCGTTACAGTAGTCACCCATACCGTTACAGTATTCACCCATACCGTTACAGTATTCACCCATACCATTACAGCAGTCAATAGTCATGGACCTTTTTGACGTTTTCGAGATCCCCTTTTTTGGACAGACGTCCCGTGATAGGCTATATTTTAAGGTGCTATAGTAGGCCCTATACAGGCTGGATTGTGTTAATGTGGCCGTCTAAATTCACCTCTGAGTCCATTACTATACGACAACTTGTAGCTCTTAACATTCTCGATTTAAGTTGGGTTTCCTTGGCTCAAAAAAAAAACAATTACTTCCGTTTTGCCTTAAGTGTTTATTTGGAGAAACTGATGCCAGGCCAGGTTGTAGACATTGTATTGTATTGTATTGTATTGTACTGTATGTGTCATTGTTTGTTTAGTTTTACTACCATTTTAAGAGCCTGCTCAGGGACTACAGATGTAAATTAGATTATGGCTAACTCTGGCACATTTACATGGAAGTGAAAACTGAAATGTTGATTAATGAGCAATGTCCCTGTCAAATAAATAAATAAATAAATAAATAAATAAATAAATAAATAAATAAATAAATAAATAAATAAATAAATAAATAAATAAATAAATAAATAAATAAATAAATAAATAAATAAATAAATAAATAAATAGACAAGGATCTGAGCACACAGCAGGCAATAGAAACCTGCAAGGTCTCCAAACATACTGGCAGCGTAATCAACATAAGTTTGTCTTCTTCCCGAAGTATGCTGTGTTTCTTATGGTTGTTCTGTAACAGAATCTGTCAGAAAACCAACACACCCGTGTGAAGTGAGGGGCGCTCTTATCATCGTACAACATCATCATGACGTACAATTCATTGTCAATGGGAATTTAATGTTTGTGTAGGACAAAGTTGGTTGTTGAAAGTTTGTAAACATATAGACTAAAAGCTGGATATATGTTAGTTAGTTACTTAGTTTCAGTTATTGTCCACGTGTGGAAATTGGTCTTCGGTCTCAACAACAGTAAAAAACAAACAGTGACAACAACAGCAACAACACTTACACAATTATTTTCATGGCAAAAAATGCAGGACAACAGTGGCAAATACATTAAAAAACAAATCTAGCGAGACATGGTATCATTTAGTGCCTTATGGCATTAGGAATGACGGATTTTTTTTAAATGTTACGGTTATCTTTTGGTACTTTGTACCGTCTACCAGAGGGAAGTAGTTGAATGAGAGGGGTCATTTGCTATCTATATGTGAGGGGCTAGCAGTTCACCCCTCAAAAAAAGCACACTCGTGTGAAGTAAGGAGCTCTCTTATCATCATACATCATCACTTTCCGGCCAATCACTTTTGGCATCCTCACCTACCGTCCTATTTTTTTATTCTCACTTTTTAAGCCCTGCAGCCAATCAAATCATCGCTATGGGGTGCATACAGTCACACAAGGCTGGGCATATATAAATGGTAAATGGTTCATTTATATAGCGCCTTTATCCAAGGCGCATTACATTCACCCATTCACACACATATTCATACACCGATTGCGGCAGAAGCCATGCAAGGCACCAACCAGCACATCGGGAGAAATTTAGGGTTCAGTGTCTTGCCCAAGGACACTTCGACATGTAGACGGGAGGAGCCGGGATTCGAACCGCCGACCCATGGATCATTGGACGACCTGCTCTACCCATAGAGTATATAAAAGGATAGAGACTGAACTGGCGCGAAGCTCCGCCCCCCCAGCTATTCATGTCAGTGGAAGTTGCTCAGTGGCGTTTTGAAGCACCCGGAAGACTGCCGGAAGTATACCGTCTCAGAACGTCTACTTCCACATTTGACCACCACATTTTGGTGGTCAAATGCGGAAGTGCAACCGAGCGCTCAATGTTAAAGCCCAGCTGCACGGGGTTTCCCGGTCATGAATCCACGGGTCCGCCTGTAGTCCCTCCTCCTACCACTAGGGCCCATAGCTTCAACGTTGAATAGCCTCACTGGCCCCTTGGCTCTACCTCCTGAGCCACCGTCGCCCCATATAGGCACCCCTCAAAAAACTGTGAGTGACTGCAGATTCCATACCAGCGTTGAAAAGCTCCATTAAAGACAGACCAAGCAGCAATTCCACCACGGATTATAATCAACAGTTCCCATATCCTCTGGTTTCATTCTCATCATGCACCAATTCAACTTAGTGTGAGCATAGAGCAGACTAAGGATAGAGCACCGAAGTCTGAAGTCAATATCGGTAGAATCCACGGGTTCATGTACTTTTAATTTGCATTGTAATCCCCATAGGGGGGATTTTAGATCGCCGCAAATAAGAACTGTGTTTGAAAAATAAACATGTCATCCCGGCCGCTTCAATCACATAGATATGAAGAATCAACTGACTGAGAGAAAACGCTATTGTTACTGCTACTGAATTAGTTACATTTTCACTAGAAACGGACTGTATCATATATGAGTGACTGACTGTCGCAAACGATACAGAGACACCTCCCTGACAATAACGCAGAGACAGCTTGTTTATTTTTGGACCACAACGCTTATATGAAACGATTTTAAGATCACTCCATGTTATTCTCCATACTTACTTCCGTGAACCAGGGGAATCGAGGGGATGAGCGAGTGACGTCAGGACTTCGGCGCTCTATACAGACGATATTAAATATATCCTACTCTTTGTGTCATTAATCTCATTAAGAACACATGCAGCTAATATACTGTCTAAACGTTTTTTATGCAGCTAGGGTGACCAGGTCCAAAGTGTTCATTTGAGGTACAGAAGTATATTGCGTGGGTAAAAGTGAGACGGAACGGGGTTAGCAACTTATTACTTAAGTTGCTATTAAACTCCTTGATGTCATATTCCATCATAGGCCTAATATTGCCTATGATTTTGTTATTAAACCCTCTGTTGTCTCACATTTTGATTTAAAATGCTAATTTTGGTCATGGGTGGTATTGCTGACTTGGTACCGTAGCCTACCCTAGGGGATATTTATCATGTTATTTTAACAGGCTTAAAACACATCTTGCAGGAAAAGAGACAACGAGAGAGTTTTACAACAGTAAAACAACTATTAGGAGACTAACTATTACGGCATTTGAACACTGATGCCTGCCAGTCACAATGTGGGACAGGGTCTCAATTTGAACACTGATGCGTGCCAGTCACAATGTGGGACAGGGTCTCAATTTGATGCCTGTCAGTCACAATGTGGGACAGGGTCTCAATTTGAACACTGATGGCTGCCAGTCACAATGTGGGACAGGGTCTCAATTTGAACACTGATGGCTGCCAGTCACAATGTGGGACAGGGTCTCAATTTGAACACTGATGCCTGCCAGTCACAATGTGGGACAGGGTCTCAATTTGAACACTGATGCCTGCCAGTCACAATGTGGGACAGACAGGGTCTCAATTTGAACACTGATGCTTGTCAGTCACAATGTGGGACAGGGTCCCAATTTGTGCGACGCCTGAAAATTATTGGAAAAGATGGACTGTCGATTTACAATTTACAATTTAGGCATTTATCTTAATCCAGAGCGATTTACATTAAGCAAGAACAAAAAGCATGGCAATTCATCACATACATAAAAAGTAGCTAAGCTACTGTAATACCCCTGTAACACCCAGCGTTGCAATACTACAACATATGTTAATGAATGAATTAATTAATTAATTAAAACATTTATTAACAGTTATTTTGTCACCTAAACGTCATCATTCATGTTCATTGCAATGCTATTGCAATGCCATTGGTCATGATTTGCATATATACCCCCTACAGAGGCTGAAATTCACACAAATTAAAAATCTCTGGACTGAATTTTTAACCTATGACCTTTGGCCTTTAACCCTAATAAAAGTAAGTAAAATAACTAATATATGTTTTTTTGTGATCATTAGAATGTCTAGAATATGTTTTATTCATTATTGTGAAAGATATCCCCCAAATGTAAATTATTAATTTATTATTATTATTTTAATAATTATTATAAATGTGCATACAATTTGCAAAAATATATATATATATATTTTTTTTTTATATAATTTCCTCTGATAAGTCCTAGTAGTAAAAAGTAGTAGTAAGGTTGAAATAGTTTTTTTGTAGAAATTAATCCGGGTTTTACAGGGCTAAGAGCGTAAACTAAGAACGTAACAGCGGAAAATATAATATTATGAAGACTATACATATAAACTATACAATATACTATACTATACTATACATTATACTATAAAGTGCTATGACTAGATAAAATGCAATTCTAGTGCTGTCCACGTAACATGCTATACGTCTGTATCAAATGCTATCTAAGTATACATAAAGTGCTACCTAAGGGGCTAGGGCAAGTGCTACTCATGTCCCACGCAAAGGGGGACATCTGGTCACATAATGCATAATGCAGCCAATGGGCTAGTATAGTATAGGCCATATATCTCACATTTCAGAACACATCACTGCATCACACACACGCACGCACGCACGCACGCACGCACGCACGCACGCACGCACGCACGCACGCACGCACGCACGCACGCACGCACGCACGCACGCACACACACACACACACACACACACACACACACACACACACACACACACACACACACACACACACACAAAGCCATTCTTGGTGATCTGCCTCCTTACATTTCCTCTGAATTCTACTTGGTTACATGGTCTAAATCTCAGATCAAATGCCTGGCTACGGTGTGTAGTAGTAGTACCAGCATTCAAATCCGAGGGGGGGGGGGGGGGGGGGGGGTAAAAAAATGCCGCAGTCCAGACTAAAATTAACCTCGAAAGTTTATCTGGGAATTAAAGTTTCAAGGGGATGATCTCAGATGTACATGCAGTCTTCACATGTTTAAAACACATTTAGCCAAAATAGAAGATCCACAAGCTTACGACGCACTGCATTGCGACGCTTTGTATAAGCGTGTAGTGCATAGTAGTAGTAGTAGGCTGTCGTAGTGCATAGTAGATTGGGTATACTTTATTCCCTGGCACCAAATGTTATGAAATGGTGCTACGCAGCCAAACACATAATAAAATGTGCATGTCCTCCTCCTTGATATGAACATAATTCACAGCTAGTGTTCTTGCCGCATTCATTGGAGACAGATGTGCCTTCAGCACTAATGCAGGATTAAATGCATTAAACCATTTTGGACTGAGGCTGATTCTACAGGAATTTCTTCCTGATAGTTTTCTTGAAAAATCTATGTTTCTATATGTCAGTGGTTCTCAAACTATTTCATGTCAAGGACCCCTAGAATTATATGTATTTGGCCGCCGACCCCCATCTGAAAATATGTAGTTCCAGGGACCCCTCCCCATGCAGAAGCAAAGCTTTGAGTTAAAAACGTTCGCTCTGATATATTCAATGATTTGCCCCACATTTTCACGATTTCTCAAAAATAGCAGACCTACAAGCTCATAGCGCGGCACTCGGTGCCGCGCTATGAGCTTGTAGATCTGCTATTTTTTCAACATATATAGCTAAAGCATAACGTAATGCTTAAAAACACCAAAAGGGGTTCCCCGTCCAAAATGGGTTAAAGCCACTCCCACACAAATCAATGGCTGTCTTGCAGACGTCAACGAGACCTTGTTAATGAGAGGAGAGATGCCAGTTTGAGGGGAAATTATGCTCTTTAAGACAGACGGCACTTCCCAACCCTCTCTGGACCGGAGCCCGCTGGAGGAACCATGGAAGCATCCGCGACGTCAGGCCAGCCTGTGTTGTTTTCGTCGACTAGAACCAAGACGAAAAATGTTCGTCGTCGACTATCTTTTTTCACTGGCGAAAACTAAATGGAAACTAAATGAAAACTAAGCTATGACAAAAACAAAGACTAAATATATTGAATTTCGTCAACAAATAAAAACTAGACTAAAATGTTAGGAAGGGACTATAGTGGACAAGAGATCCAGTATAAGTCGTTTTACACTTGGTTGCATGCTGAAAATAGCAGATGATCTACACGCTCACAACACGTCGCGTTGTGGGCTTGTAGATCTGCTATTTTCAGCAAGTGAATAAAACTGTCATTACGACAGCATCAAGGCCCGCCAAAATACATTTTGTTTAGTCGACTAAAACTAGACTAGCACTAAGACATGCTAGGTGACTAAAATGTGACTAAAACTAAATGAAAACTACTCCAGGAGACCTATGACTAAAACTAAAATAAAAATGTACCGCCAAAAACAACACTGATAGGCAGTTATACTAGTAGGCACCCATCTGATCTTTTACACATGGGGACGTTCGATAAAGCTGGATTTCGACTGCAGCTTTAGCACCATCCACACTGCATCATATCTACCGTTTCCATTCCAATAAAAGTACACTTGGTGGTGAAAAAACAACCCCAAATTGATTAAATCAATTAATTACCAGCTGCATTATTATTATCTGTGCCACTTTTTAGCTGCGCTCCGCTGTTATGCTCAAATTAGTGACCCTAAAGAATTCTGAGGCAACATGGCTGGAGACGAGGCAGCCAATCAGAACTGCTCGACTAGCCATGCCGTGCAGACGATGGGATGTTATGGGTTGTTGCCAGTGGTGGCAACTGTCGTGACAGAAATAAGATAAGCAGCCTCCAAAAACCAAACCAGGCAAGCAACTGTGAATGAATCCACGTTAGGCTGGAAATATGCAGACTTGGCAACACTCAGCAGAAAGACTAGCGGTGTCCGTCTACCGGTCGCATAGCGGTGTCCGTCTACCGGTCGCAAGTTTCCCAGGTAAACACTGACCTGCCGCTTCTACGAAGCAGCTGGTAAAAACGGTATTTCCATGCTTAGACATATACAGACACACAGAGAGACACACACATTGCTGCGTATAGGAGAGGCTATAGCACCACTCAAAAATATTCCTAAAAAAATAAAAATAATAATGGAACTGGGAACTTATTCTTTGGTCCACCCATTCCTTGGACATGTGAGAAAATTGTAGGAGTCTGTCTGTCTGTCTGTCTGTCTGTCTGTCTGTCTGTCTGTCTGTCTGTCTGTCTGTCTGTCTGTCTGTCTGTCTGTCTGTCTGTCTGTCTGTCTGTCTGTCTGTCTGTCTGTCTGTCTGTCTGTCTGTCTGTCTGTCTGTCTGTCTGCCTGCCTGCCTGCCTGCCTGCCTGCCTGCCTGCAGTATGTCTGTCTTAATCAAAACAAGGTGTAGGCCTATATATGTATTTGAAAGTCAGAATCTTCAATAAATCAATTTATACCAAGATCAATGATTTGATTGTCTGAGCATGCATGGCATGTGATGATGTATGATGATAAGAGCGCCCCTCACTTCACACGGGTGTGATTTAAAAAAAATAATATATTAATATTGCATCTTTAAAATGTGTTAGTGTTTGGCCAGTTATTTGGGGGCCCACTTGCAACGTCCTCACGGCCTCACGGCCTCACGAGACCACAGGTTGGGAACCACTGCTGTAAGAGGAGGGATGCGGCAAACAGGGGAGTGATGGTAGAGAGACACCCAGAGAGAGAGCGAGAGAGAGAGAGAGAGAGAGAGAGAGAGAGAGAGAGAGAGAGAGAGAGAGAGAGAGAGGGAGAGAGATAGACAGTAAACAGTCCTAGTGGGCAGGGGGTACAGACGGTTGCCATGGTGACTAAGAGGAAGCAAAAGAAACAAAAAAAAAGAGAGAAAGGAAGTGCAGATTGCGTGTTCCTCCTTTATTTTTTGGTATTTCCATAAGGCGCACGCACGCACGCACGCACGCATGCACGCACGCACGCACGCACGCACGCACGCACGCACGCACACACACACACACACACACACACACACACAAATATTCCCAATATGAGAGCAGATATACTACAGATGTATCTCTTTTTCCTCACCTTCTTTCTTTCTTTCTTTCTTTCTTTCTTTCTTTCTTTCTTTCTTTCTTATACTCTCTCTCTCTCTCTCTCTCTCTCTCTCTCTCTCTCTCTCTCTCTCTCTCTCTCTCTCTCTCTCCCTACACCTCCCTACCTCCCTCTCTCATCCTCTGTGAATCCCTTACCTTCCTCTCCCTCTCTCTGGTCCTACCCCCCCCCCCCCCCCCCCCCCCCTCCTCTCCAGTGATGAGTGAGCTGACCTGACAGAGCATCATCCTCCTCTGCTCCGCGCCGCGCCGCACAGCCCAGCGAGGCTTCTCTCGCTCGCTCAATTATTCAACGGCTGGGACCCCCACGAGTGCTCTCTCTCTCTCTCTCTCTCTCTCTCTCTCTCTCTCTCTCTCTCTCCCTCTCCACACTCCCTGCACGCTCGTCGCTCGCTATACCTTGCTCGCCCCAACGCTTTGTCGCTTCCTCTCCTATAGCTGTCATCCTGTCTGTCTCTCTCTCTCTCTCTCTGGATTATACATTAGGGAGTCTATATATTACAGGCTGATGTACACGGTGATGGAATAGTGACTATATAGGATACATTTACTCCACTGCTGTGCTATAGGCTATACTATACAACTTAAGGGCAATTATGTGCTGAACTTTGACTTACACACGGCTATGTCTGCATTTATCAATGCTTTATACTTTATACTTTTACTCCCTTACATCTCAGAAGCAAATATTATACTTTTATTTTTTATGTCTAAATCCTGACAGTTTTCTGAAAAAACCCATGTTTCTATGTCAGTGGTTCTCAAACATTTTCATGTCAAGGACCCCCAAAAATATGCATTTCAAATCTAAAAACGCTCGCTCTGAAAGAATATACATTCAAAGATTTGCGCCACATTTTCACGATTTTTCATAAATTGCAGACCTACAAGCTCGTGGCGCGGCACTCGGTGCCGTGCTACGAGCTATTTTTCAATAGCTAAAGTGTAGCTCTGTTTCTTCACAAACAGCCAAACATTATGTATATTGTATAGAACCCATTTTTGCACTTTTTACACAAGTAGAATTGTTTTGAATGCAGGTCTATATTACGATTATGGTATTGCTATACCTTACTTTTACTTATAAGTACTTATTTTTTCCACCAGTGGAGGTAAAGGTATCGTTGCGTGACACCGACACACACACCTTGGTATGAAGGCATGTCCACAGGGACAGCAACAGCACGCCCACACACACACGCACGCACGCACGCACGCACGCACGCACGCACGCACGCACGCACACACACACACACACACATGCTTGGATCATCCGCTGCTCTGCCTCGTGCCCCTCATGTGAGAAGACATGTTTGTACACGCCAGAGTTGATCTCGTCGACTATAATAAAGGCGACTAAAATGATCGTGTGATTATATATACAGTATATAACTTTCTTCAGCTCACCTTAAGCTCACAAAATAGCAGATCTACAAGTTCACAACGTGTCACACCTGAGCTTGTGTGTAGATCACGCAGCAGCTGATTAAATCAGGCATTTCAACAGGGTTCGGGGCCAAAATACATTACAGTCGACTTAATCAACTATAGATTTAGTCGACAATAATTATATTATATTTACTTGACTAAAAACTGAAAAAAACATTTCAGACGAGTAAAAATGGACAAAAAAAATCAACATGGGATAAGATACAAAATATCAACACGCAACACAACTTCACTCAAATCACACAATCTTGACGCGAGCAACTGTACACCAGTGGTTCCCAAAGTGGGGTCCGGGGACCCCCAGGGGTCCCTGAGGGAGTTCCATGGGGGTCCCCAGCTAAATGAGAGTTAGGAACCAAATGGACCCTTATGGGCCTGTAACTCTGGGAGTGTACAAATGGAACCAAATGGACCCTTATGGCCTGTAACTCTGAGAGTGTATAAATGGAACAAAATGGACCCTTATGGCCTGTAACTCTGAGAGTGTACAAATGGAACCAAAATGGCCCTTACAGGTCTGTAACTCTGAGAGTGTAAAAATGGAACCAAATGGACCCGTTGGGTCTGTAACTCTGAGAGTGTACAAATGGAACCAAATGGACCCTTACAGGTCTGTAACTCGAGTGTACAAATGGAACCAAATGGACCCTTGCAGGTCTGTAACTCTGAGAGTGTACAAATGGAACCAAATGGACCCTTACGGGTCTGTAACTATGAGAGTGTACAAATGGAACCTTATGGGCCTGTAACTCTGAGTGTACAAAATGCCCTCATCTAGATTGACAATTGACTGTCATTCAGTGCAGCTGCACTGATTAGTTCAGGTCGAGGTGCCCCCAATGCTCTTGATGAGTTTTCTGCTCAGTCCAAAGAAAGGAGAGACAGTGAAACACAGCAGAAACAGTCTGAGATGTGTATTTCCTTTAGATCTAATATGTTATCACTTTACTACTTGAGGAATATTTAAGTTGTGTGCGTCACTGACCCAAAGTAAGTCACCAGAATTTGTTATTTATGGTTTGCCTAATCTAAATGCATACTAATGATCAGCTCAATTTGTTTGATTTACTCAAACATGGTAACCAAGTATATACTTCACTCTATGCTATTTCATTGTAACTTGGGGCTGATTCAGAATATTGGTGCCATTATGATTTCATTACGCTGTGTACAATTGTACATGTATGCTGTATATTGTAGTATTGTGTGTTTGTGGATTAGGATTGTTTTCAGTCATGGGAGGAGTATTGTATTTGTTTTACTAGTATTGTAGTATCTCCTTATGTTCTCTCTCTCCCTCCTTTAGAACCACACATATGAACAGACAAAGATTATTGTGTCTTGCCAAACTACCATACTGTGTTGTTTAATTGTGCTGTGCTACCTTCAACAAAGACTGTGCCTACGAGCAACACTCCATCCATGTCTCCTTGTGAATTCTTACCAATTCCCTGTGGCGAATACTACTACCCTACCACCTAATACAGTCCTTACCCTCTCGAACACTGAGAGTGTACAAATGGAACCAAATGGAGCCTTATGGGTCTGTAACTCTGAGAGTGTACAAATGGAACCAAATGGACCCTTATGGGCCTGTAACTCTGAGAGTGTACACATGGAACCTTATGGGCCTGTAACTCTGAGAGTGTACAAATATTGTTGTTCATTTGTACACTCTCAGTCTCAGAGTTAAATTAACAGTGATTTTACAATCTAAATTGGGGGTCCCAGAGATAGAAATGCCATTAAATGGGGGGTCCGTAGACTAATGCTTGTCAAACTGGGGGTCCTTGAAATTAAACAGGTTGAGAATCACTGCTAGAGCCGTAACAATCTTCTCTTATGGGGATGTTCCTGGCATGGCATGTCTTTTTAAATGGGGATTCACGGGATAATTAGTTGGCACAGTTGGCACAGTTTTACTTAGCCTTGTTTTAACGGCGTGATAACTCTTAACAAATTGATCGATCCAATTAAAACTAATGCATGTCTTTGTTTAGCACGAACGACAGCTGTTTTTTTTTCTTTAACTAACTTTGTAAATCAAAGGACCATTTCTGACGCTTTTTTGTCAGGATTATATAAGCATTCATTACGATGCTGTTTCGTTCAGTTTGGCCAGTGTGTATATACTCTGCTTCTGTGATACTATACAGATTATTTTGAGCAAGCGTGACACATAATCTGAGATCATTAATGCGAGAACAACATGGCTTCCATTGTTCAGCGTTCTAACTTTCAGCGATGTTCCCGTGCCGCTGTTTAAGTGATTACAATGTTGGACTAGATCCAAACAGTCATGGTTTCATGCATGGGCAGGTACGGGCGCCCCTTTTCCATCTCGCCCCACTACTCTACCTAGCTGTAAATAACATAATTCATGTTGGTAATTATATAAAAGGTATTATCATATTAAGTTATCATTTTTAAGTTCACTCTGTATATGTATATCCACGGGCATAATGGCATGATGATGCCATTACAAAACATGGGCTACATGGAAGAAATGGGTTTTATAAAACGAAATTAGAGAGTTGGTACCGAAGTGTCTTTGAGCAAGATGCTGAACCCCTAATTAGCCCTTCACTAACTCCCTCCCCAGCCCGTCCTTGTCCAATAGGCACGTTAGCAGCAATGAGACAGCATGCAGGGCAAGCT
>NW_027638599.1:0-8019 GCF_951216825.1 Electrona antarctica
CAATCATGTTTCGGACGAGCCCAACAGAATCTTCTCCTTTTGTTTCATTCAGAGGTTACAACCTTCCCCCATAGTCAGCACAATTCAGAGGAGAGAGGGGGGAGAGAGGAGAGAGAGAGAGAGAGAGAGAGAGGAGAGGGAGAGAGAGAGAGAGAGAGGAGAGAGAGAGAGAGAGAGAGGAGAGAGGAGAGAGAGAGAGAGAGAAGAGAGAAGAGAGAGGAGGAGACAGAGAGAGAGAGGGAGAGAGAGAGAGAGAGAGGGAGAGGAGAGGAGAGTGAGAGAGAGAGAGGGAAGAGAGAGTAACAAGAAAGGGAAATGAAGACAGAGAAAAGAGAGACAAAGGTGAGAAAGAGAAAGACAGAGAGAAAGGCAGAAAGACAGACAGGGTCAGAGTGGAACACCAGGGTGAGAAATAAATAATTAAAGAGTGAAAGAAAGAAAGAAAGAACAACAAACAAACGCACAAAATAAAACGAAGCAGAGAACGAAACAAATCGGATGAAAGCCCAGGGACAGACAAAGAAGGAATGAAAGGTAGAACCGAAGGAACAGTGAAAGTCCCCCCCCCCTCAGAGCAGTGGTGTAATGTACTGTTAAATAAGTACATATACTTAAGTACCGTACTTAAGTACAATTTTGAGGTATTTTGTACTTTCTACTTCACATGAGTATTTCCAATTTCCCAGTACTTTTACTTATAACTCCACTACATCTCAAAGGCAAATTATTATACTTTTACTGCACTACATTTATTTTAATACATTTTCCGTACATTACATTACATACATTTCGGGGCCATTTGAAAAATAGCCGATCTACAGCTCACAATGTAAATCTGCTATTTTTTTTAAATTAAAAATTTTCATTTGAAAACTTGAAATGGGACATTCTGCATAAAAGGATACTTCCTACTTTTGGTACTTTAAGTACATCTTGATAGCAATACTTTTGTACTTTTACTCAAGTAAAATTGCAGTATTGATACTTTTACTTAACCCATTTTGGGCGGGACCCCCTTTTGGTGTTTTAAGCATTATGTTATGCTTTAGCCATTGAAAAATAGCAGATCTACAAGCTCATTAGCGCGTGGCACCGAGTGCCGCGCTACGAGCTTGTAGATCTGCTATTTTTGAAAAAATCTTGAAAATGTGTCGCAGATCTTTGAATATATATTCTTTTATAGAGCGAACGTTTTTAACTCAAATCTTTGCTTCGGGGGGGGGGGACAACATATTTTTCAGATGGGGAGGGGAGTCTGCAGCCAAATACAGATAATTCTGGGGGTCCTT
Source organism: Electrona antarctica (assembly GCF_951216825.1). Lineage (NCBI taxonomy): Eukaryota > Metazoa > Chordata > Actinopteri > Myctophiformes > Myctophidae > Electrona > Electrona antarctica. The sequence continues at coordinate 1,290 of NW_027638599.1, forward strand.
GACATGAAAAAGGTTGAGCACCACTGACAGAATTTTTGTCAGGACGGGAACCCCTTTTGGTGTTTTAACTAAGTATTTTTATATTTTATACTTATTTTATACTTATTTTATACTTTAGCTATTGAAAAATAGCAGATCTACAAGCTCATAGCGCGCCACCAAGTGGCGTGCTATGAGCTTGTAGGTCTGCTATTTTGTTTTAAATAGTAAAAATGCGGCACAAATCTTTGAATATATATTCTTTCAGAGCGAACGTTTTTTTTTATTTCGACGTAAACATGCGAGTACTTTTTCCACCACTGCCCTAGAGAGAGAGATGAGAGGAGAGAGAGAGAGAGAGAGAGAGAGAGAGAGAGAGAGAGAGAGAGAGAGAGAGAGAGAGAGAGAGAGAGAGAGCGAGAGAGAGAGAGAGAGAGCGAGAGAGAGATAGAGAGAGATAAAGAGGGAGAGGATCAACTCACACGTTGGTGGTGAACACGCCGTAGATGAGGTCCTGCTCGGGCAGGTAGAAGGTGCTCTGCAGCTCGTTGTAGTAGAAGGGGGATCTCGCCCGAGCGCGAGCAGTTCAGCCGGGGCCTTCATGAAGGTGGTCCAGCTGTGCTCCAGCAGGAAGTGGCCGCCCACGTCGTTCTTGCAGAGGCGCGCCACGCGCGAGAACACCGTGCGGGCCGCAGTCGTGCTCCACGGCGTTCTCCCGCAGGAAGATGTAGGCGAAGAGGCCCACGTCGAACATGGACACGAAGTGAGGCTCTGAGGGAACATAAGACACGAGGTGAGGCTCTGAGGGGACATAGGACACGAAGTGAGGCTCTGAGGGGACATAGGACACGAAGTGAGGCTCTGAGGGGACATAGGACACGAAGTGAGGCTCTGAGGGGGACATGGACACGAAGTGAGGCTCTGAGGGAACATAAGACACGAGGTGAGGCTCTGAGGGGGACATAGGACACGAAGTGAGGCTCTGAGGGGACATAGGACACGAAGTGAGGCTCTGAGGGGACATAAGACACGAGGTGAGGCTCTGAGGGGACATAGGACACGAAGTGAGGCTCTGAGGGGACATAGGACACGAAGTGAGGCTCTGAGGGGACATAGGACACGAAGTGAGGCTCTGAGGGAACATAAGACACGAAGTGAGGCTCTGAGGGAACATGGACACGAAGTGAGGCTCTGAGGGGACATAAGACACGAAGTGAGGCTCTGAGGGAACATAAGACACGAAGTGAGGCTCTGAGGGAACATAAGACACGAAGTGAGGCTCTGAGGGAACATGGACACGAAGTGAGGCTCTGAGGGGACATGGACATGAAGTGAGGCTCTGAGGGAACGTGGACACGAAGTGAGGCTCTGAGGGAACATGGGACACGAAGTGAGGCTCTGAGGGGACATGGACACGAAGTGAGGCTCTGAGGGAACATGGACATGAAGTGAGGCTCTGAGGGAACATGGACATGAAGTGAGGCTCTGAGGGGACATGGACACGAAGTGAGGCTCTGAGGGGACATGGACACGAGGTGAGGCTCTGAGGGAACATAAGACACGAAGTGAGGCTCTGAGGGAACATGGACACGAAGTGAGGCTCTGAGGGAACATGGACACGAAGTGAGGCTCTGAGGGGGACATAAGAAACGAAGTGAGGCTCTGAGGGGACATAGGACACGAAGTGAGGCTCTGAGGGGACATGGACACGAAGTGAGGCTCTGAGGGGACATGGACACGAAGTGAGGCTCTGAGGGGACATAAGAAACGAAGTGAGGCTCTGAGGGGACATGGACACGAAGTGAGGCTCTGAGGGGGACATAAGAAACGAAGTGAGGCTCTGAGGGGACATAAAGAAACGAAGTGAGGCTCTGAGGGAACATGGACACGAAGTGAGGCTCTGAGGGAACATGGACACGAAGTGAGGCTCTGAGGGAACATGGACACGAAGTGAGGCTCTGAGGGAACATGGACATGAAGTGAGGCTCTGAGGGGACATAAGACACGAAGTGAGGCTCTGAGGGAACATGGACACGAAGTGAGGCTCTGAGGGGGACATGGACATGAAGTGAGGCTCTGAGGGAACAATGGACACGAAGTGAGGCTCTGAGGGGACATGGACATGAAGTGAGGCTCTGAGGGAACATGGACACGAAGTGAGGCTCTGAGGGAACATGGACACGAAGTGAGGCTCTGAGGGAACATGGACATGAAGTGAGGCTTTTTTCTTTTAAATAAATAGACATTTTTAGAATCTGATCTCAGGTCAAAATGGGTTAAGACAAATCGTGTCAAAATCCAAAAAAAGCAAACAAATGCGATTAAAGGGGAAAACCACCCATTTTCAACATTTTACTATGTCATTAATATACCTTAGAGCTGTTGTGTGGAATAATAAAAAAGTCCCCCCATTCTGTGTTACTGTTAAGTATGAAAAAAAATCATTAACATGGTGAAATGCATCTTGATGACATCATCAAGATGTATTTCACCATGTTAATGATTTTTTTCAGACCTCTAGTTCTAGGAAACACAGAATCGGGGGGACTTTTTTATTATTTCCACACAACAGCTCTAAGGTTTATTAATGACATAGTAAAATGTTGAAAATGATATGCTAGATACAAGCAGACTTTTAGCTAGTCCAACAATTTGTAGTCCTTGCACTCACATCTTATGGACATCATCTAAATGCTGTCAAATATCAAAGCAATTGTTTTACAATTGAGATGGCATATGCAAGTGGTTGGCATTTCAGTATTTTATTATCCATGTACCATGTGTCAAAGAAACATCCAATTTCTAAAATAATAACAGTGTTGGTGGTTTCATTAATCATGATGACATCTCTCGGTCGCGTCAACGTGTTGTTATATTGAGATAAGGCAAAACGGTCAATTTTAATAGCTCTGTTGATACGGTAATGTACGTGTTGCTGTTATTGTGTTTTCATAAATTAATGGTGCAGTAAGACATTTTCTTTTGTTAAGCGATTCAGGACGGGAACCCCTGTTGGTGTTTTAACCATTATTTTAAACTTTAGCTGTTGAAAAATAGCAGATCTACAAACTCATAGCACGGCACCGAGTGCCACGCTACGAGCTTGTAGATCTGCTATTTTTGAAAAATCGTGAAAATGTGGCGCAAATCTTTCAATATACTGTAGATTCTTTCAGAGCGAACATTTTTAATTAAAAACTTTGCTTCTGGGGTGGGTCCATGGAAAAATTGAGATATTTTGAGATAGGGGTCCGCGGCCAAATACAGACAATTCTGGGGGTCCTTGACATGAAATAGGTTGAGAACCACTGATATAGAAACATAGGTTTTTCAGAAAACTGTTTAGAAAGCATTTTTAGAATCAGTTCTCAGGTCTAAATGGGTTAAAATAAGTGTTATATATAAGCTGTATATTCTGAACACGACCAATCAGGGGAGAGAACTCATACGGGATACAAGATAAACAAGGGGAATGTAAAGTGATGACACAGAGCAATGAGCAGACAAAATTGAAACTGGAACACTATAATATGAGGCTGATAAGGTACTAAGGCACCCTCTCCTGATGGGATGAAATTGGCAACCATCCTGAAAATGTATTTTTTCCGTTGGAGTGACCTCTGTTATTGAGCAATCTACACAGCGATGATTACTATGTGAATATAGAGCTTTGACCTTTTTCCGCAAAAAAGTTTTAACCAAAATATATGACTTTATATGATCTTTAATGCTATTGGTCAGCCTTTAACCACTTTAAGCCACTTGCTGACCGGCTGTCAGCATTGAGCAATTTATTTTATAGGGCTTGATATGTGACCCTACCGTTAACATCAACATTTCAAATTTTCATTATGCTTTATGTAGCATGTGACATGTCAAACTAGGAGGTTTTCATGATTCTGAATCCATTCCCAGCATTGGTTTTGGCCGTTCTTAGCCCAAGGAGTGTTTTTTTGTGCAAAACGAATGCTTGAAATGGATTCATAATCATGAAAACCCTCTAGTTTGACATGTCACATGCTACTTAAAGCATAATGACATTTTGATATTTTTTGACATTTTATAAATGAAAATATATTACCAAAGAATTGCTCAATGCTGACAGCCGGTCAGCAAGTGGATTCATGAATGTATGTATGTAATGTACTAGAATTTCGCGGGCCTTCGGCCCGCTCATCCCAGAGTTGCGTTGCCCCGCGTTGCGATACAGAAGTCCACAGATACAGAAGTCCACAGTGACACGCGTTTTATGCAGCTGTTTTGTGTTGCAGCGCGCGCGCGCGTGTAGTGTTGTTGTTCTTATCCATATATGCGCCTCGGTTCGTCCCGTTTGTTCCACGCCAGGTGTCGATGCAGTCGTTTGCGCAATTTGCGTGTTTGCATTATTTTAAGTGTGTAGGCATACCATATTCTGAATTAGCAAAAAGAGGACACATGCGCGCGTGCATGTGGATGTGGACATGCGCGTGCACGTCGTGCATGTGCATGTGTCGTGCGTGGGCGGTTCTGTTTAATTCAGATGTCAAAATAATCTATAGCCTAACAATAAATTGATCAAATATGCTCTATATTAGTTATGTATTTATTTAAAGCAGTGGCTCTCAAAGGTGTGATCCAGGGACCCTCATGGTTCCTTGAGGGGGTTCCAAATGGACCCATTATAGGTCTGTAACTGTGAGAGTGTACAAATGGAACCAAGTGGACCCTACAGGTCTGTAACTCTGAGAGTGTACAAATGGAACCAAATGGACTCTTTTATAACTTTTAACTCTGATACTGTACAAATGGAATCAAATGGGACTCTTATGGGTCCATTTGGTTTTACTCTCAGAGTTATGGGGGTCCTTGAAATTAAAAAGGTTGAGAACCTGTATGCAATGGCTGTTGTCGTGTAAAAAGAGAGACCAGCCTATTCTCCAAACCATCATATGTTATGCTTTGCTTGGTTGTACAAAATAATATTGGGTCAGTATAATGGGCAGGAGTCACCGCGCGCACAGCTGCCTTGTCTGTGTTGACATGACATGGGCTTGCAGGACAGAACGTTTATTTGTGACAGACACATAGTTGCTTTGCAGACAATACAATCTGCTTCTCATTGGTCAGTCACAAAGCTAAGAAAACAATGTGATAAAAAAGGTAAGGACTGGAAAGCTCTGTCTTTGTCTATCTCTCTCCCTACGTGAAGACGTGTGTGCTCTGTCTCTCTCTCGCTCTCTTCTCTCTCCTCCCTCTCTGGGGTGTGTGTGTGTGGGGGGGGGGGGGGGGGGGGGATTAGTTGCGCTGGCTTTGACAGTGCTATACTTCTCCAGCAGCGGTGCAGAACCGAGAGAGTGACACATTCTTTTGGATGTAAACTGCGCAACTTTTAGCTGTGAAGGTCGGATTGTGTAGTCGCAGCGGTGCTACAAAGTGAATGTTACAACTCGCACGGTGATATTGTAAGTCGCAAATGCGAGTACCTAGTCGCACTGTCGAGCCCTGTGTAGTGTAGTGGCATTGTCGCGGCATCGCAAGGCGATCCAAAATCCCCCCCCCGCGCACGCACGCACACACACACACACACACTGTACGTAGCTGTTTGTTGTTGCAGCACGCGCGTGTGCGTGTAGTGTTGGTGTTGTTGTTGGTATCCATATATGCGCCTGGGTTTGTCCCGCTTGTACCACGCCAGGTGTCGACGCGGTCGTGTTAGCATTATTGTAACTGTCCAAGTTTGAATCAGAGTGTGCGGTGTGTAGGTCTTCTTCTTCTACTTGGTTTTGGTATGTGTGTGTGTGGGTCACGTGGTGGGCTTTGAGCAAATGGGAGAGGGAATGTAGTGTTGCCTGGTCCGCGTATTGTAAGCGAGTGGTAGTGTGTGTAAGTAGCGTGTTGAATGGCATTTTTTCTGTGCTTGTTTTCATAGACGTGGCAACAAATTAGGCGGGGGTGTCGGTGCTTGTGGCGTGTTTGTGTTTATTATTGATATTGATATTGTTTGTGAGTGTGGACGGGAGCCGGCTTTAGTGGCAGTGCAATGACAACTTTTACGCGGGTGGTGTTGAGTGTGGGCGTGCGGCGCGACATGAGGAGATAGCCGTGGATCGACGCGGAGGGTAAGTCTGTGACGTCTTAGTGTGTTGTTGCAGTGTGTGTTGCTCCTGCTTGGGCTTCGGCACCCAGCGTGTCAGTGACGTAGTAGCTGGTGGCTTTGGGTTGCGCACATGTTTTTGCGCACATGTTTTCAATTGTATAATAGATATAGACAATATTTTAGGCCAATGAAAAAAGACTATATACCAAATTTCGCACTTAAAAACAAAAGAAGCCTGTCTGCCGGACAACTGTGCCTTTCCTGTGTTTCAACATTGCTGTTGTCACCGCTATGCCCACATGACTTTCTCCTCCGGGGATCAATGAAGGTTTATCGTATCTTATCTCGCATGGTCCTTGTTGCTACTAAGCCCCACCCTTGGTCAGTGGAAGGTGTAAGACAACCACATCTTTTCACTTCACTTCTTTTCACTTTGACATTAACCCATTTTGATCTGAGATCAGATTCTAAAAATGTCTTCTACATCCTGACAGTTTTCTTAAAAAGCTATGTTTCTATGTCAGTCGTTCTTCGATTTTTCAAAAATAGCAGACCTACAAGCTCGTAGTGCGCCACTCGGTGGCGCGCTATGAGCTTGTAGATCTGCTATTTTTCAATAGCTAAAGCATAACATAATGCTAACACCAAAAGGGGTTCCCGCCCAAAATGGATTAA
>NW_027638598.1:2500-26557 GCF_951216825.1 Electrona antarctica
GGTGAATGTAATGCACAATCTATGTAAAGGTGTGTGAATGTGTGTGTGTGAATGGGTGAATGTAATGCACAATCTATGTAAAGGTGTATGAGTGTGCGTGCGTGCGTGCGTGCGTGCGTGAATGTAATGCACCATCAATATAAATCGCTATATAAATGCACATCCCATACATCGGATCCATTGGAGTGCAGGTTATTTTCTGGTTATGATTGATTGATTGATTGATTGATTGATTGCTTCTTCATTTAAGGGTCATGCTTAGGGATTAGGGATATGAAAAAGATGGCCTCTGCGGTCTCGGGGAGGGGGGGGGGGGGGGGGGGGGGGGGGGGGTTCTGGACCAAAGGGTCTCTCTCTCTCCTTTTGGAACTTTAACATGGCTGTGAATGACCTGAGGGAAAAGGCAAGGAGGGCTTTCTATATAATTAGAAAATCTGTCAAAATTAACATTCCAATTTGAATTTGGCTGAAGATTTTCAAATCAATTATTGAGCCAATTGCCCTGTATGGTAGTGAAGTCAGACATTTTCTAATTGGGACAAACATCCAATTGAGACTATTCACACAGGATTTTGTAAATATATATTAAAAACTCAAAGAAAAACTCCAAATAATGCATGCAGAGCGGAACTTGGCCAATTCCCTCTCCTAATTAACATCCAGAAAAGAGCATTCAAATTCCATAAGCACCTTCAAAATAGTGACCCCACCTCCTACCATCACCAGGCCTTAAAATGCCAAGAGGAGAACATGAGCAGGAGTCTTACCCCCACCACCCCTCCCCTGACTAAAACAACCTCCACCACCCCTCCCCTGACTAAAACAACCCCCACCACCCCTCCCCTGACTAAAACAACCTCCACCACCCCTCCCCTGACTAAAACAACCCCCACCACCCCTCCCCTGACTAAAACAACCTCCACCACCCCTCCCCTGACTAAAACAACCCCCACCACCCCTCCCCTGACTAAAACAACCCCCACCACCCCTCCCCTGACTAAAACAACCTCCACTAACCAAATTATCAAAATGCAACAAGAACATAATTGGAAAAACACAACAAAAACTTAAAGTAAATTAGAATGCTATTTGGCCCTCAACCGAGAATACACAGTGGCAAATTACCTGACCACTGTTACTGATCCAAAACTGAGGAAGATGTTGACTATGTACAGACTCAGCGACCACTGCCTGGCGCCTGGCAGTAGAAACAGATGTTGACTATGTACAGACTCAGTGACCACCGCCTGGCAGTAGAAACAGATGTTGACTATATACAGACTCAGTGACCACCGCCTGGCAGTAGAAACAGATGTTGACTATGTACAGACTCAGTGACCACCGCCTGGCAGTAGAAACAGATGTTGACTATATACAGACTCAGTGACCACCGCCTGGCAGTAGAAACAGATGTTGACTATGTACAGACTCAGCGACCACCGCCTGGCAGTAGAAACAGATGTTGACTATGTACAGACTCAGCGACCACCGCCTGGCAGTAGAAACAGATGTTGACTATGTACAGACTCAGCGACCACCGCCTGGCAGTAGAAACAGATGTTGACTATGTACAGACTCAGTGACCACCGCCTGGCAGTAGAAACAGATGTTGACTATATACAGACTCAGTGACCACCGCCTGGCAGTAGAAACAGATGTTGACTATGTACAGACTCAGCGACCACCGCCTGGCAGTAGAAACAGATGTTGACTATGTACAGACTCAGCGACCACCGCCTGGCAGTAGAAACAGATGTTGACTATGTACAGACTCAGCGACCACCGCCTGGCAATAGAAACAGATGTTGACTATCTACAGACTCAGCGACCACCGCCTGGCAGTAGAAACAGATGTTGACTATGTACAGACTCAGCGACCACCGCCTGGCAGTAGAAACAGATGTTGACTATGTACAGACTCAGTGACCACCGCCTGGCAGTAGAAACAGATGTTGACTATGTACAGACTCAGCGACCACCGCCTGGCAGTAGAAACAGATGTTGACTATGTACCGACTCAGCGACCACCGCCTGGCAGTAGAAACAGATGTTGACTATGTACAGACTCAACGACCACCGCCTGGCGCCTGGCAGTATAAACAGATGTTGACTATGTACAGACTCAGTAGAAACAGATGTTGACTATGTACAGACTCAGTAGAAACAGATGTTGACTATGTACAGACTCAGTAGAAACAGATGTTGACTATCTACAGACTCAGTAGAAACGGATGTTGACTATGTACAGACTCAGTAGAAACAGATGTTGACTATGTACAGACTCAGTAGAAACAGATGTTGACTATGTACAGACTCAGCGACCACCGCCTGGCAGTAGAAACAGACACAGACAGAACTGGCTGCCTAGAGAAGACAGACTGTGTTCACTCTGCTCTCAAGGGGAGGTGGAGACGGAACTACACTTTCTGTTACAATGCGACAAGTATAAAGACATCAGAGAATCATTCTTCCCTAAATTTAAAGAAAAATATAAATAATTTGAATCCACCATTAATAACTCATCATTGTCTCCACCAGGCCGAAGGCATGGGGAGAGAGTATGTTTTATTGTCTCCACCAGGCCGAAGGCATGGGGAGAGAGTATGTTTTGCACTCCGTCCGTGTGTCCGTCCGTACGTCCGTTACCAGCTAATCTCCGGCACCGTTAACCCGGTCGATGCCAAACTTTGCACACACACTCCCTGGATGCCAACGATTAACCTCTGCCCCACATTTTCCAGAACGGCCTGTTATAGCGCCACCATGAGGCAGCTTTTCAAATTTTTTACCTAAAACTGCACCGATCTGCGTGAAACGTTGCACGCACACTCCCTAGAGGCCAAGGACAAACCTTTGACCTGCATTTTCCGCATTTGCCTTTTATAGCGCCACCAGGAGGCCGACTTTTGTAAAACACATTTGATATTACTCATCCAGATTCTGTCCAAAAATCTCACAAATCGTTACACAGTATCTCTATGGTAATGTGCTCAAGTCGGATCTGTCCGATATTTCATATTCCATCCTAATTGGCTATAATTGGCTTTCACAGTTTGCAAGATTGCCCCGTTTTGAAAAAAGGCCTCAAATCATGAACGCAGCATGCAATTTACGTGAAATCTTTCACATATTTTCTTACTAGGCTGAGGAATATATCCCACCCTTTTCACATTGGCCTGTTATAGCGCCACCAACAGGTTGATTTTTGCAAAACACATTTTTGGAACAAAATGCCTCAAATCATCCAATTGCCATCAAAGGCGTATGAAGAAATGGCAATCGGTACACGTGATCTCTGTAGTCGTGATCAAGACGAGTCTGTTGGATTTCTCAGATTGTACACTGATTGGCTAAGAATCTAAGATTGCCTTGCAAAGTTTTCAGGAGTGGCCCGTTTTGTACAAAATGCTGCACATGTCCTGCTCATCCAGAATTCTATCCTCAGAGATGCTATGAGTGATCTGGCTCTGCATTTCCTCAACAAAATGAAGAAAATTGTTGCAAAAACAAATAAAAAAAAACATCCTCCTAAACATTTTGCCAAACATCACACACACTCCTATCCTCCTGGTGGAGACCTGTGCCCGGAAGGGCACTTTTTCTAGTTTCAATATGTTGTGGAAGAACAGTCCAAATGCACAGTTTTGGCAGCAAAATACGTGTGGAGTGTGTGTGGAGTTGTCATCAACTGAGGGACAGCCAGTGGACAGAAGAGACAGGTCTATCTGTCTGAACAGGGTCATTAAGTTGCTGTTATGTGTGACTGTACATCATCCCAGCCACTGTGTGGTTCATATTCAACACCATACATAACGCAGCAGGGTGCACATTCTGCAAAACATAATTATCTGGTTGAAATTATTTATCTCCTTCTTCCGACTGTAACAAAAATCGGAACGATATGATAAACCAGAAAAACAACCGAGAGAGAGAGAGAGAGAGAGAGAGAGAGAGAGAGAGAGAGAGAGAGTAGAGCTGAACAAACACAATTATACAACTCTCTGACACGCACACACGCACACACACACAGCGACATATTATGGACCAATTGTGGAATCCTGCAGTCATTCATATTATATATACCTTGTCATTTATGGTCCAATAAAGCTCCTGGATCCCAGTGATGTGAAGCAGCGCAGAGACAGATCCAACAGCAAGGATTCTGATTGGCTGAGGAATAAAATAACAAGACAAGAGATTAATATGACTATTGACTACTATTACAGTATAATTCCCTAGGGTAGGTACCCACGTGTCTGCTGCATGAGTGTCTGCTGCATGAGTTTAACCCATTTTGGCCTGAAGTCGAAATTAAAAACAATGTCTAAATCCTGACAGTTTTCTGAAATACCTCATGTTTCTGTATCAGTGGTGCTCAATATTTCATGTCACGGAACCCCAAAAATGTATGTAAGAGGCCGCTGAACCCCATCTAAAAATATGTTGTTCCAGGGACCGCCCAGAAGCAAAGATTTTTAAAAAAAATAGCAAACCTACAAGCTCGTAGCGTGCCACTCGGTGACGCGCTATGAGCTTGTAGATCTGCTATTTTTCAATAGCTAAATTATAACATGTTTAAAACACCAAAAGGGGTTCCCGGCTCCCGCCCAAAATGGGTTAATGTATATTTCCGTGCATCCCAGCCCAGAGGTACAGTAGTGCAGTGCTGAACGAGGCTACATTATGTAGGTTAATCTGTACACAGTGCAATGAGTGCATCCTACGTGGCTGTTAATAGCACACTTGGCCAGGGGTCAGTTTGATAGGAGCAACAGCAGCACAATGAACCAGAGGTCAGTTTGATAGGAGCAACAGCAGCACAATGAACCAGAGGTCAGTTTGATAGGAGCAACAGCAGCACAATGAACCAGGGGTCAGTTTGATAGGAGCAACAGCAGCACAATGAACCAGAGGTCAGTTTGATAGGAGCAACAGCAGCACAATGAACCAGAGGTCAGTTTGATAGGAGTAACAGCAGCACAATGAACCAGGGGTCAGTTTGATAGGAGCAACAGCAGCACAATGAACCAGAGGTCAGTTTGATAGGAGTAACAGCAGCACAATGAACCAGGGGTCAGTTTGATAGGAGCAACAGCAGCACAATGAACCAGAGGTCAGTTTGATAGGAGTAACAGCAGCACAATGAACCAGAGGTCAGTTTGATAGGAGCAACAGCAGCACAATGAACCAGGGGTCAGTTTGATAGGAGCAACAGCAGCACAATGAACCAGAGGTCAGTTTGATAGGAGCAACAGCAGCACAATGAACCAGAGGTCAGTTTGATAGGAGCAACAGCAGCACAATGAACCAGGGGTCAGTTTGATAGGAGCAACAGCAGCACAATGAATCCACCTTGTGCTTCCATGTTGTTACAGTATAAACAAAGGCTTAGGTAGCATAGTCTCTGTGTGTGTGTGTGTGTGTGTGTGTGTGTGTGTGTGTGTGTGTGTGTGTGCAGGGCTCGACAGTGCGACTAGGTACTCGCATATGCTACTAAAAATAGCACCGTGCGAGTTGTAAATTTCAATTTGTAGCACGGGTGCGACTACAGAATTTGACCGTTAAATCGTGATAAAGACAAGGCTCTGATACAGCAAGAGCAAGTGCACATTCTATAGTCGCAGTTCTATACCTAAATTTATATTCTGTAGTACGGCGGTGTCGTTCGCCAAAAAGAGCAGATCTTCAAGCTAACAACGTGTCGAGGCTCAATGCAGCGTTCATTTGAAGATCTATGCTCCCACCGCCCGCCCCTCCCTGTGTCGCTGCTCGTTCCCCTGTCACTGCTTGCTGTCAGCAGCGGCAGACAGAAAAGAAGACAGAGCGAACGCAGCAGGATAGCATTAGCATGATAGCACATTTGCAAAGTTTGTTTGTAATGTTCAAAGTTCAAACGTAACTTACTTTTAACCAAACGCGGGTGAAACAGCGTGCAGCCGTGCACGCACGCGCGCACACACATGGGGTGGACGGATTTATATTTATCAAAAACAACCCTTGCTTTCAGCGTTTGTTTACAAAATCGTGTGCGCAGCGTCAATGATAATACGAATGACCGAACTGGCTGGATTCTTCATATCAGTCAGTCAGTGGTCATTGTGTGACCTGCATAACGAGCAACGAAAAAAAGGCAAAGATCTGTCCCCCCACACCTCCTTCCACCACGCCGAGGTTTAGTTTGTCCGACCTCCTCTGCATAGCAGACTGTAGCTTAGAACAACGGACATATCCTACAGTAGATTACTGATTTACTGTCTGAACTGAAGCAGTCAAAGCCAAGGAGAATGTTACAATACTAATTCAGCAGCATCTGCACTGAATGTCACACTAACATGATAGAACAGCAGGATAAAAACGGATAGCCTGTCTATCCATCCATGAGCAACATATTATCTATCTATCTGCATAAAAAAACAAAGTATTGCATAAAACATATTGATTATATAGATTATATGAAAACAAACATAACAATGATATCATGATGAATATCAATATTTTGTGATAATTGCTGAAAAGATATTGTGATATAATATTTTGCCATATTATTTCCCGCCCCTACCTCATATCACTTTATTAAAGAAAAATCACACCCATGTGAAGTGAGGGGCGCTCTTGTCATCGTACATCATCAGGAATCATCTCATACTGGCCAATCAGAATGCCTGTTGCCTGTGATTGGTTAGCTGATTTGCTCGTTTACATATGACATAAATTTCCCCTTCAATGTCAATGGCGTTTAATGTTTTGATGTTTAATTTATGTCATATTTAGCAGAATTCTGACGTAATTTCTCTGTCTGTTGATTGTCAATGGCTCATTTTGAGATGTGTGGGGACAAAAGCTGTATATAGGAGGGGCTAGCGCCCTTCAAAAACACATCATTTTTCATCGTGCTCCTAAAATAATTTGTGTGCTACTAGATTTTTCAACTTAGTAGCACATGTGCTACTTGGAAAAATGCTAAGCGTCGAGCCCTGTGTGTGTGTGTGTGTGTGTGTGTGTGTGTGTGTGTGTGTGTGTGTGATCTAGCCTACATAGCACTCATTATGCAGAGCATGCGGCTCGTTGGTTGCCCAGGCAACCATACCATAGCTTGGAGGAAGGATTTACGTAGGTTTACCTTTTTTTATCCCCCTTATGTGTCAGTTTGTGAGAGAAAGAGACGGAGAGACAGATGTTCTAATCTACTGTACATCAGGTCATAGAAGCTGCCCGCCCGCCCGCCCGCCCGCCCGCCCGCGAAATCCTTAGAGACCGATTATGCACAGATCTAAGTTACTATGGAGAGTGTAGTGTATGTATGTCAGCGTTTAGAATGCTGCTACTTCTCTGCAGAACAGTGGTTTGCAACCCGTTTCATATCAGAAGGTCCATTATTTATTGGGTATCTGATCCTCATAAGGGTTGCCCACCTGCCCACCTGCCCCTGGCAGCTAAATAAAACACTAAGGGCTGCCCACCTGCCCCTGGCAGCTAAATAAAACACTAAGGGCTGCCCACCTGCCCCTGGCAGCTAAATAAAACACTAAGGGCTGCCCACCTGCCCCTGGCAGCTAAATAAAACACTAAGGGCTGCCCACCTGCCCCTGGCAGCTAAATAAAACACTAAGGGTTGCCCACCTGCCCCTGGCAGCTCAATAAAACACTAAGTGTTGCCCACCTGCCCCTGGCAGCTCAATAAAACACTAAGGGTTGCCCACCTGCCCCTGGCAGCTAAATAAAACACTAAGTGTTGCCCACCTGCCCCTGGCAGCTAAATAAAACACTAAGGGTTGCCCACCTGCCCCTGGCAGCTAAATAAAACACTAAGGGTTGCCCACCTGCCCCTGGCAGCTAAATAAAACACTAAGGGTTGCCCACCTGCCCCTGGCAGCTAAATAAAACACTAAGGGTTGCCCACATGCCCCTGGCAGCTAAATAAAACACTAAGTGTTGCCCACATGCCCCTGGCAGCTAAATAAAACACTAAGGGTTGCCCACCTGCCCCTGGCAGCTCAATAAAACACTAAGGGTTGCCCACCTGCCCCTGGCAGCTAAATAAAACACTAAGTGTTGCCCACATGCCCCTGGCAGCTAAATAAAACACTAAGGGTTGCCCACCTGCCCCTGGCAGCTAAATAAAACACTAAGGGTTGCCCACCTGCCCCTGGCAGCTAAATAAAACACTAAGGGTTGCCCACCTGCCCCTGGCAGCTAAATAAAACACTAAGGGTTGCCCACATGCCCCTGGCAGCTAAATAAAACACTAAGTGTTGCCCACATGCCCCTGGCAGCTAAATAAAACACTAAGGGTTGCCCACCTGCCCCTGGCAGCTCAATAAAACACTAAGGGTTGCCCACCTGCCCCTGGCAGCTAAATAAAACACTAAGTGTTGCCCACATGCCCCTGGCAGCTAAATAAAACACTAAGGGTTGCCCACCTGCCCCTGGCAGCTAAATAAAACACTAAGGGTTGCCCACCTGCCCCTGGCAGCTAAATAAAACACTAAGGGTTGCCCACCTGGCCCTGGCAGCTAAATAAAACACTAAGGGTTGCCCACCTGCCCCTGGCAGCTAAATAAAACACTAAGGGTTGCCCACCTGCCCCTGGCAGCTCAATAAAACACTAAGGGTTGCCCACCTGCCCCTGGCAGCTCAATAAAACACTAAGGGTTGCCCACCTGCCCCTGGCAGCTAAATAAAACACTACGGGTTGCCCACCTGCCCCTGGCAGCTCAATAAAACACTAAGGGTTGCCCACCTGCCCCTGGCAGCTAAATAAAACACTAAGGGTTGCCCACCTGCCCCTGGCAGCTAAATAAAACACTAAGTGTTGCCCACCTGCCCCTGGCAGCTAAATAAAACACTAAGGGTTGCCCACCTGCCCCTGGCAGCTCAATAAAACACTAAGGGTTGCCCACCTGCCCCTGGCAGCTAAATAAAACACTAAGGGTTGCCTACCTGCCCCCTGGCAGCTAAATAAAACACTAAGGGTTGCCCACCTGCCCCTGGCAGCTCAATAAAACACTAAGGGTTGCCCACCTGCCCCTGGCAGCTAAATAAAACAATAAGGGTTGCCCACTTGCCCCTGGCAGCTAAATAAAACACTAAGGGTTGCCCACCTGCCCCTGGCAGCTAAATAAAACACTAAGGGTTGCCCACCTGCCCCTGGCAGCTAAATAAAACACTAAGGGTTGCCCACCTGCCCCTGGCAGCTAAATAAAACACTAAGGTTTGCCCACCTGCCCCTGGCAGCTAAATAAAACACTAAGGGTTGCCCACCTGCCCCTGGCAGCTAAATAAAACACTAAGGGTTGCCCACCTGCCCCTGGCAGCTAAATAAAACACTAAGGGTTGCCCACCTGCCCCTGGCAGCTAAATAAAACACTAAGGGTTGCCCACCTGCCCCTGGCAGCTAAATAAAACACTAAGGGTTGCCCACCTGCCCCTGGCAGCTAAATAAAACACTAAGGGTTGCCCTTAGTGGGCACCACATGGGACACGTGGGCAAGTGCCAAGTAGAACATGACCTGTACTTGCCAGACGGGCAAGTGCCTCCGAGACCTTAGCGTCAACCTGTGTAACTATCACCATCCCATCCGTCCCAGGCTGGGAAACTCAACCATTTTTCCTGAATAACCTGTACCTGTAACCATGTGACAGCAAGCAACTGAATGTCTATATAGGTGACGTTATGTTGAATAGTTATGGATATGTAAATACATTATGTCTCTCCTCAACTGTCTGGCAGTATATACTGTAAGTACAGAGGAGCCTTAGGGACACACCATCAAACTAAGAATGCAGGGTTTCAGTAGCAGATCTACAAGCTCGCAGCGCGGCACCGAGTGCCGCGCTGCGAGCTTGTAGATCTGCTATTTTTGAAAGATTGTGAAAATGTTCCGCAAATCTTTGTATATATATTATTTATAACGTTTTTAACTCATCTTTTTTGCTCCTGGGGGGGTCCCTGGAACAACATATTTTCCGATGGGGGTCCGCGGCCAAATACAGATAATTCTGGGGGTCCTTGACATGAAAAAGGTTGAGCACCACTAACATAGAAACAGGTTTTTCAGAAAAATGTTAGAAGTGTCGGGAAGTGGCGGGAACCCCTGTTGGTGTTTTAAGCATTATGTTGTACTTTAGCTATTGAAAAATAGCAGATCTACAAGCTCATAGCGTGGCGCGCTATGAGCTTGTAGATCTGCTTATTTGTAGAATCGTCCTCAGGTCAAAATGGGTTAAGCATTCTCACACATCTCTATGGAACAGTGGAACAGGGCCTTTGAGTCCCTGTGCCTGATGTGTGAAGTTGTGAACGCATCATTTCACGCTGATGTCACAGCGGCTTGACGGCTATAACTGACACACATTAGCTAGCAGTCTGTCTCCCTGACAGTAGTCTAACGTAGAGACAGACAGCTATAACTGACACACATTAGCTAGCAGTCTGTCTCCCTGACAGTAGTCTAACATAGAGACAGACAGCTATAACTGACACACATTAGCTAGCAGTCTGTCTCCCTGACAGTAGTCTAACATAGAGACAGACAGCTATAACTGACACACATTAGCTAGCAGTCTGTCTCCCTGACAGTAGTCTAACGTAGAGACAGACAGCTATAACTGACACACATCAGCTAGCAGTCTGTCTCCCTGACAGTAGTCTAACGTAGAGACAGACAGCTATAACTGACACACATTAGCTAGCAGTCTGTCTCCCTGACAGTAGTCTAACGTAGAGACAGACAGCTATAACTGACACACATCAGCTAGCAGTCTGTCTCCCTGACAGTAGTCTCACGTAGAGACAGACAGCTATAACTGACACACATCAGCTAGCAGTCTGTCTCCCTGACACTAGTCTAGCGTAGAGACAGACAACTACATTCCACCACGAATGCAAATGAACTGCATCCTGGTAGGAGGAGGTATCAGGGGGTGCACGGACAAAAAAACGTTTGGGGACGGCTGTGTACTCTAACGTCGTTGGAGTAGGACGCATAAAATGTCCCTAAAAGAGCACCCTGGGTCCCATTACTTATATTTCAACCCATGTTTTAAGCATTATGTTATGCTTTAGCTATTGAAAAATAGCAGATCTACAAGCTCATAGCGCGGCACTCGTAGGTCTGCTATTTTTGAAACATCGGGAAAATGTGGCGCACATCTTTGGATATATATTCTTTCAGAGCGAACATTTTAACTCAAATCTTTGCTTCTGTCGGGGGAGGGGTCCCTGGAACAACATATTTTCAGATGGGGGTCGGCGGCGGCAAATTACATATAATTCTGGGGGTCCTTGACATGAAATAGTTTGAAAATCACTGATATAAAAACATGAGGTTTTTCAGAAAACCGTCAGGATTTAGAAGACATGATTTGTAGAATCTTCCTCAGGTCTAAATGGGTTAATTATTGCCATCGGTCGTCATATTCAAGTCCTAAAGTCGGCTCTTTGGTGCTACTGAACATTTCTGACGAACCGAAATCATTTGGGCTCTACAGCCCTATGAATCGGCTCTAAGACACTGGTCCACAAACGTTTTCACCCCCCAAATTGACACCAATTATCCCGCAGACCCCCACCCCATTTGAAAAGATATGCCAGGCTGAGGGACCCCCATAAGAGAAGATGTTTACGGCTCTAGCAGTGATTCTCAACCAGTTTAATTTCAAAGAAAAATAAATGGCATACATCACATATATAAAAAGTAGTTATCATGAATCATGCGGTGCGGCGCGCTCTCTCTCTGTGTCTCATCAGCTCATACATGTAGCAACAGAACTATTTAAAAAAAAGAATGAATCAGAATTGGAAGGTTTTCAGAAAGCTTATAGGTCAGGCCCTAGAAGACGTTCCCAGATTCAGCCTCAGAAACCTTATAGGTCAGGCCCTAGAAGACGTTCCCAGGTTCAGAAACCTTATAGGTCAGGCCCTAGAAGGCGTTCCCAGGTTCAGAAACCTTATAGGTCAGGCCCTAGAAGGCGTTCCCAGGTTCAGAAACCTTATAGGTCAGGCCCTAGAAGGGGTTCCCAGGTTCAGCCTCAGAAACCTTATAGGTCAGGCCCTAGAAGGCGTTCCCAGGTTCAGAAACCTTATAGGTCAGGCCCTAGAAGGCGTTCCCAGGTTCAGAAACCTTATAGGTCAAGCCCTAGAAGGCGTCCCCAGGTTCAGAAACCTTATAGGTCAGGCCCTAGAAGGGGTTCCCAGCCTCAGAAACCTTATAGGTCAGGCCCTAGAAGGGGTTCCCAGGTTCAGAAACCTTATAGGTCAGGCCCTAGAAGACGTTCCCAGGTTCAGCCTCAGAAACCTTATAGGTCAGGCCCTAGAAGGCGTTCCCAGATTCAGAAACCTTATAGGTCAGGCCCTAGAAGGCGTTCCCAGGTTCAGAAACCTTATAGGTCAGGCCCTAGAAGGGGTTCCCAGATTCAGAAACCTTATAGGTCAGGCCCTAGAAGGCGTTCCCAGGTTCAGAAACCTTATAGGTCAGGCCCTAGAAGACGTTCCCAGATTCAGCCTCAGAAACCTTATAGGTCAGGCCCTAGAAGACGTTCCCAGGTTCAGCCTCAGAAACCTTATAGGTCAGGCCCTAGAAGGGGTTCCCAGATTCAGAAATCTTATAGGTCAGGCCCTAGAAGACGTTCCCAGGTTCAGCCTCAGAAACCTTATAGGTCAGGCCCTAGAAGGGGTTCCCAGATTCAGAAACCTTATAGGTCAGGCCCTAGAAGGCGTTCCCAGATTCAGAAACCTTATAGGTCAGGCCCTAGAAGGCGTTCCCAGGTTCAGAAACCTTATAGGTCAGGCCCTAGAAGGCGTTCCCAGGTTCAGAAACCTTATAGGTCAGGCCCTAGAAGGCGTTCCCAGATTCAGAAACCTTATAGGTCAGGCCCTAGAAGGCGTTCCCAGCCTCAGAAACCTTATAGGTCAGGCCCTAGAAGACGTTCCCAGATTCAGCCTCAGAAACCTTATAGGTCAGGCCCTAGAAGACGTTCCCAGATTCAGAAACCTTATAGGTCAGGCCCTAGAAGGCGTTCCCAGATTCAGAAACCTTATAGGTCAGGCCCTAGAAGACGTTCCCAGGTTCAGAAACCTTATAGGTCAGGCCCTAGAAGGCGTTCCCAGCCTCAGAAACCTTATAGGTCAGGCCCTAGAAGGCGTTCCCAGATTCAGCCTCAGAAACCTTATAGGTCAGGCCCTAGAAGACGTTCCCAGATTCAGCCTCAGAAACCTTATAGGTCAGGCCCTAGAAGACGTTCCCAGATTCAGCCTCAGAAACCTTATAGGTCAGGCCCTAGAAGGCGTTCCCAGGTTCAGAAACCTTATAGGTCAGGCCCTAGAAGGCGTTCCCAGGTTCAGAAACCTTATAGGTCAAGCCCTAGAAGGCGTTCCCAGGTTCAGAAACCTTATAGGTCAGGCCCTAGAAGGGGTTCCCAGCCTCAGAAACCTTATAGGTCAGGCCCTAGAAGGGGTTCCCAGATTCAGCCTCAGAAACCTTATAGGTCAGGCCCTAGAAGGCGTTCCCAGGTTCAGAAACCTTATAGGTCAGGCCCTAGAAGGCGTTCCCAGGTTCAGAAACCTTATAGGTCAAGCCCTAGAAGGCGTTCCCAGGTTCAGAAACCTTATAGGTCAGGCCCTAGAAGGGGTTCCCAGCCTCAGAAACCTTATAGGTCAGGCCCTAGAAGGGGTTCCCAGGTTCAGAAACCTTATAGGTCAGGCCCTAGAAGGCGTTCCCAGGTTCAGAAACCTTATAGGTCAGGCCCTAGAAGGCGTTCCCAGATTCAGAAACCTTATAGGTCAGGCCCTAGAAGACGTTCCCAGGTTCAGCCTCAGAAACCTTATAGGTCAGGCCCTAGAAGGCGTTCCCAGGTTCAGAAACCTTATAGGTCAGGCCCTAGAAGGCGTTCCCAGCCTCAGAAACCTTATAGGTCAGGCCCTAGAAGGCGTTCCCAGATTCAGCCTCAGAAACCTTATAGGTCAGGCCCTAGAAGACGTTCCCAGATTCAGCCTCAGAAACCTTATAGGTCAGGCCCTAGAAGGCGTTCCCAGATTCAGCCTCAGAAACCTTATAGGTCAGGCCCTAGAAGACGTTCCCAGGTTCAGAAACCTTATAGGTCAGGCCCTAGAAGGGGTTCCCAGGTTCAGAAACCTTATAGGTCAGGCCCTAGAAGGGGTTCCCAGGTTCAGAAACCTTATAGGTCAGGCCCTAGAAGGCGTTCCCAGATTCAGAAACCTTATAGGTCAGGCCCTAGAAGGCGTTCCCAGGTTCAGAAACCTTATAGGTCAGGCCCTAGAAGACGTTCCCAGATTCAGAAACCTTATAGGTCAGGCCCTAGAAGGCGTTCCCAGGTTCAGAAACCTTATAGGTCAGGCCCTAGAAGGCGTTCCCAGATTCAGAAACCTTATAGGTCAGGCCCTAGAAGGCGTTCCCAGATTCAGAAACCTTATAGGTCAGGCCCTAGAAGGCGTTCCCAGGTTCAGAAACCTTATAGGTCAGGCCCTAGAAGACGTTCCCAGATTCAGAAACCTTATAGGTCAGGCCCTAGAAGACGTTCCCAGGTTCAGAAACCTTATAGGTCAGGCCCTAGAAGACCTTCCCAGGTTCAGAAACCTTATAGGTCAGGCCCTAGAAGGGGTTCCCAGGTTCAGAAACCTTATAGGTCAGGCCCTAGAAGACGTTCCCAGGTTCAGCCTCAGAAACCTTATAGGTCAGGCCCTAGAAGGGGTTCCCAGATTCAGAAATCTTATAGGTCAGGCCCTAGAAGACGTTCCCAGGTTCAGCCTCAGAAACCTTATAGGTCAGGCCCTAGAAGGGGTTCCCAGATTCAGAAACCTTATAGGTCAGGCCCTAGAAGGCGTTCCCAGATTCAGAAACCTTATAGGTCAGGCCCTAGAAGGCGTTCCCAGGTTCAGAAACCTTATAGGTCAGGCCCTAGAAGGCGTTCCCAGGTTCAGAAACCTTATAGGTCAGGCCCTAGAAGGCGTTCCCAGGTTCAGAAACCTTATAGGTCAGGCCCTAGAAGGCGTTCCCAGATTCAGAAACCTTATAGGTCAGGCCCTAGAAGGCGTTCCCAGGTTCAGAAACCTTATAGGTCAGGCCCTAGAAGGCGTTCCCAGGTTCAGAAACCTTATAGGTCAGGCCCTAGAAGGCGTTCCCAGATTCAGAAACCTTATAGGTCAGGCCCTAGAAGGCGTTCCCAGCCTCAGAAACCTTATAGGTCAGGCCCTAGAAGACGTTCCCAGATTCAGCCTCAGAAACCTTATAGGTCAGGCCCTAGAAGGCGTTCCCAGTAGGGATGTCGGGGGTTAACCGGCTAGCCGGTTAGCCGACCGTTAAGAAATATCCGGGTATGCTTATCAGCTTTACGGTTAATTTGCATAATAATAAATGCGTGTTCTGATCTTTAATCCCTTTTATTTTAGATCGTTTTTAGTAATAGTACAACATAAACATTACAGAGACTGTAGTTGTCACTGTACAATACTTTAAAACAGTTGTCATGTTGCACACATGCCTAAAATTGCTGTTATTTGCGCCGGCCAGCTTGTCACACTCCAGGCTGCATGAACAGCAGCGCTCGGGCGCTGTTTTCTGCCCCCGCAATGTCGTTGTCCCAAAGTTCTCTGTTGTACTTCAAATGGCTAGTTGGCTACAACGGTAGCTTTGCGGTAGTCAAAACTTAAGCGAGTGACAGCGAGACGAGATTAACACAACATGTCGACCGTATCAATGCAGAGACCTACATTATTAAATCCATTAATGGCCTGGAGGGAGAACGTTTACAGCCGCCGCCGCTTCCTCCTCCTCCTCCCGGCTATCAAGTTAGCCATGTGCTATCGATGTTTGAGGGTTTTCTCGTCAGCGAAAAGTCAACAAACAGAACACGGTGACATGCATGCTGATCTTCCTTAATAATAAAAAAAAGGCTTAGCCCATGCGTCCAGTGGCTTTATAGATATAGGCTGCTCAGATCTGGACTGGACTTATTTATGTTTTGGACTAGAACCGGCGGACCTCTGTACTGTAGACGCGCAGATGCATGCATGCAGATGCGATGCGTTGTTTATTGATGATTAAGCCTACAACAATTTATTTATATTGTTAACTGTTGCTTTTTTGTTTGTCTTTTTAAAAGGAGCATAAATAAATGTATACCATTTCGTCTACCAACTTTAATTATGTAGCCTATACATGCATATTACATTTGGGGTAGCAAAAAAAAAAAAAAAAAAATCAACCAATTATCCGTTAATGACCCGGTTAATCCTGTCGGCTAACCGGATGGGAAATTATCCGTTACCGACATCCCTAGTTCCCAGCCTCAGAAACCTTATAGGTCAGGCCCTAGAAGGGGTTCCCAGATTCAGAAACCTTATAGGTCAGGCCCTAGAAGGCGTTCCCAGATTCAGAAACCTTATAGGTCAGGCCCTAGAAGGGGTTCCCAGGTTCAGAAACCTTATAGGTCAGGCCCTAGAAGGCGTTCCCAGGTTCAGAAACCTTATAGGTCAGGCCCTAGAAGGCGTTCCCAGATTCAGAAACCTTATAGGTCAGGCCCTAGAAGACGTTCCCAGGTTCAGCCTCAGAAACCTTATAGGTCAGGCCCTAGAAGGCGTTCCCAGGTTCAGAAACCTTATAGGTCAGGCCCTAGAAGGCGTTCCCAGCCTCAGAAACCTTATAGGTCAGGCCCTAGAAGGCGTTCCCAGATTCAGCCTCAGAAACCTTATAGGTCAGGCCCTAGAAGACGTTCCCAGATTCAGCCTCAGAAACCTTATAGGTCAGGCCCTAGAAGGCGTTCCCAGATTCAGCCTCAGAAACCTTATAGGTCAGGCCCTAGAAGGCGTTCCCAGATTCAGCCTCAGAAACCTTATAGGTCAGGCCCTAGAAGACGTTCCCAGGTTCAGAAACCTTATAGGTCAGGCCCTAGAAGGCGTTCCCAGATTCAGAAACCTTATAGGTCAGGCCCTAGAAGGCGTTCCCAGGTTCAGAAACCTTATAGGTCAGGCCCTAGAAGACGTTCCCAGATTCAGAAACCTTATAGGTCAGGCCCTAGAAGGCGTTCCCAGATTCAGAAACCTTATAGGTCAGGCCCTAGAAGGCGTTCCCAGATTCAGAAACCTTATAGGTCAGGCCCTAGAAGGCGTTCCCAGGTTCAGAAACCTTATAGGTCAGGCCCTAGAAGACGTTCCCAGATTCAGAAACCTTATAGGTCAGGCCCTAGAAGGCGTTCCCAGATTCAGAAACCTTATAGGTCAGGCCCTAGAAGGCGTTCCCAGGTTCAGAAACCTTATAGGTCAGGCCCTAGAAGGGGTTCCCAGATTCAGAAACCTTATAGGTCAGGCCCTAGAAGGCGTTCCCAGGTTCAGAAACCTTATAGGTCAGGCCCTAGAAGGGGTTCCCAGATTCAGCCTCAGAAACCTTATAGGTCAGGCCCTAGAAGACGTTCCCAGATTCAGCCTCAGAAACCTTATAGGTCAGGCCCTAGAAGACCTTCCCAGATTCAGCCTCAGAAACCTTATAGGTCAGGCCCTAGAAGGGGTTCCCAGATTCAGAAACCTTATAGGTCAGGCCCTAGAAGACGTTCCCAGATTCAGAAACCTTATATTCAGAAACCAGCAGTGTATGTATGATGTTCTGTGTGGACCCCAGGAAGACTAGCGACCGCAGCAGTGTATGCATGATGTTCTGTGTGGACCCCAGGCTGATGTTCTGTGTGGACCCCAGGAAGACTAGCGACCACAGCAGTGTATGTGTGATGTTCTGTGTGGACCCCAGGAAGACTAGTGACCGCAGCAGTGTATGTGTGATGTTCTGTGTGGACCCCAGGAAGACTAGCGACCGCAGCAGTGTATGTGTGATGTTCTGTGTGGACCCCAGGAAGACTAGCGACCGCAGCAGTGTATGTGTGATGTTCTGTGTGGACCCCAGGAAGACTAGCGACCACAGCAGTGTATGTGTGATGTTCTGTGTGGACCCCAGGAAGACTAGTGACCGCAGCAGTGTATGTGTGATGTTCTGTGTGGACCCCAGGAAGACTAGCGACCGCAGCAGTGTATGTGTGATGTTCTGTGTGGACCCCAGGAAGACTAGCGACCGCAGCAGTGTATGTGTGATGTTCTGTGTGGACCCCAGGAAGACTAGCGACCGCAGCAGTGTATGTGTGATGTTCTGTGTGGACCCCAGGAAGACTAGTGACCGCAGCAGTGTATGTGTGATGTTCTGTGTGGACCCCAGGAAGACTAGCGACCGCAGCAGTGTATGTGTGATGTTCTGTGTGGACCCCAGGAAGACTAGTGACCGCAGCAGTGTATGTGTGATGTTCTGTGTGGACCCCAGGAAGACTAGCGACCGCAGCAGTGTATGTGTGATGTTCTGTGTGGACCCCAGGAAGACTAGCGACCGCAGCAGTGTATGTGTGATGTTCTGTGTGGACCCCAGGAAGACTAGCGACCGCAGCAGTGTATGTGTGATGTTCTGTGTGGACCCCAGGAAGACTAGTGACCGCAGCAGTGTATGTGTGATGTTCTGTGTGGACCCCAGGAAGACTAGCGACCGCAGCAGTGTATGTGTGATGTTCTGTGTGGACCCCAGGAAGACTAGCGACCGCAGCAGTGTATGTGTGATGTTCTGTGTGGACCCCAGGAAGACTAGCGACCGCAGCAGTGTATGTGTGATGTTCTGTGTGGACCCCAGGAAGACTAGTGACCGCAGCAGTGTATGTGTGATGTTCTGTGTGGACCCCAGGAAGACTAGCGACCGCAGCAGTGTATGTGTGATGTTCTGTGTGGACCCCAGGAAGACTAGTGACCGCAGCAGTGTATGTGTGATGTTCTGTGTGGACCCCAGGAAGACTAGCGACCGCAGCAGTGTATGTGTGATGTTCTGTGTGGACCCCAGGAAGACTAGCGACCGCAGTAGTGTATGTGTGATGTTCTGTGTGGACCCCAGGAAGACTAGCGACCGCAGCAGTGTATGTGTGATGTTCTGTGTGGACCCCAGGAAGACTAGCGACCGCAGCAGTGTATGTGTGATGTTCTGTGTGGACCCCAGGAAGACTAGTGACCGCAGCAGTGTATGTGTGATGTTCTGTGTGGACCCAGGAAGACTAGCGACCGCAGCAGTGTATGTGTGATGTTCTGTGTGGACCCCAGGAAGACTAGTGACCGCAGCAGTGTATGTGTGATGTTCTGTGTGGACCCAGGAAGACTAGCGACCGCAGCAGTGTATGTGTGATGTTCTGTGTGGACCCCAGGAAGACTAGCGACCGCAGCAGTGTATGTGTGATGTTCTGTGTGGACCCCAGGAAGACTAGCGACCGCAGCAGTGTATGTGTGATGTTCTGTGTGGACCCAGGAATACTAGCGACCGCAGCAGTGTATGTATGATGTTCTGTGTGGACCCAGGAAGACTAGCGACCGCAGCAGTGTATGTGTGATGTTCTGTGTGGACCCCAGGAAGACTAGCGACCGCAGCAGTGTATGTGTGATGTTCTGTGTGGACCCCAGGAAGACTAGTGACCGCAGCAGTGTATGTGTGATGTTCTGTGTGGACCCCAGGAAGACTAGCGACCGCAGCAGTGTATGTGTGATGTTCTGTGTGGACCCCAGGAAGACTAGCGACCGCAGCAGTGTATGTGTGATGTTCTGTGTGGACCCAGGAAGACTAGTGACCGCAGCAGTGTATGTGTGATGTTCTGTGTGGACCCCAGGAAGACTAGCGACCGCAGCAGTGTATGTGTGATGTTCTGTGTGGACCCCAGGAAGACTAGCGACCGCAGCAGTGTATGTGTGATGTTCTGTGTGGACCCCAGGAAGACTAGCGACCGCAGCAGTGTATGTGTGATGTTCTGTGTGGACCCCAGGAAGACTAGCGACCGCAGCAGTGTATGTGTGATGTTCTGTGTGGACCCCAGGAAGACTAGCGACCGCAGCAGTGTATGTGTGATGTTCTGTGTGGACCCCAGGAAGACTAGTGACCGCAGCAGTGTATGTGTGATGTTCTGTGTGGACCCCAGGAAGACTAGCGACCGCAGCAGTGTATGTGTGATGTTCTGTGTGGACCCAGGAAGACTAGCGACCGCAGCAGTGTATGTGTGATGTTCTGTGTGGACCCCA
The DNA here is from genome assembly GCF_951216825.1 of Electrona antarctica. Classification (NCBI taxonomy): domain Eukaryota; kingdom Metazoa; phylum Chordata; class Actinopteri; order Myctophiformes; family Myctophidae; genus Electrona; species Electrona antarctica. The sequence goes on from NW_027638598.1 coordinate 22,596, forward strand.
GGAAGACTAGCGACCGCAGCAGTGTATGTGTGATGTTCTGTGTGGACCCCAGGAAGACTAGCGACCGCAGCAGTGTATGTGTGATGTTCTGTGTGGACCCAGGAAGACTAGTGACCGCAGCAGTGTATGTGTGATGTTCTGTGTGGACCCCAGGAGGACTAGCGACCGCAGCAGTGTATGTGTGATGTTCTGTGTGGACCCCAGGAAGACTAGTGACCGCAGCAGTGTATGTGTGATGTTCTGTGTGGACCCCAGGAAGACTAGCGACCGCAGCAGTGTATGTGTGATGTTCTGTGTGGACCCCAGAAGACTAGCGACCGCAGCAGTGTATGTGTGATGTTCTGTGTGGACCCCAGGAAGACTAGCGACCGCAGCAGTGTATGTGTGATGTTCTGTGTGGACCCCAGGAAGACTAGCGACCGCAGCAGTGTATGTGTGATGTTCTGTGTGGACCCAGGAAGACTAGCGACCGCAGCAGTGTATGTGTGATGTTCTGTGTGGACCCCAGGAAGACTAGTGACCGCAGCAGTGTATGTGTGATGTTCTGTGTGGACCCCAGGAAGACTAGCGACCGCAGCAGTGTATGTGTGATGTTCTGTGTGGACCCCAGGAAGACTAGCGACCGCAGCAGTGTATGTGTGATGTTCTGTGTGGACCCCAGGAAGACTAGCGACCGCAGCAGTGTATGTGTGATGTTCTGTGTGGACCCAGGAAGACTAGCGACCGCAGCAGTGTATGTGTGATGTTCTGTGTGGACCCAGGAAGACTAGTGACCGCAGCAGTGTATGTGTGATGTTCTGTGTGGACCCCAGAGGACTAGCGACCGCAGCAGTGTATGTGTGATGTTCTGTGTGGACCCCAGGAAGACTAGTGACCGCAGCAGTGTATGTGTGATGTTCTGTGTGGACCCCAGGAAGACTAGCGACCGCAGCAGTGTATGTGTGATGTTCTGTGTGGACCCAGGAAGACTAGCGACCGCAGCAGTGTATGTGTGATGTTCTGTGTGGACCCCAGGAAGACTAGCGACCGCAGCAGTGTATGTATGATGTTCTGTGTGGACCCCAGGAAGACTAGCGACCGCAGCAGTGTATGTGTGATGTTCTGTGTGGACCCAGGAAGACTAGTGACCGCAGCAGTGTATGTGTGATGTTCTGTGTGGACCCCAGGAGGACTAGCGACCGCAGCAGTGTATGTGTGATGTTCTGTGTGGACCCCAGGAAGACTAGTGACCGCAGCAGTGTATGTGTGATGTTCTGTGTGGACCCCAGGAAGACTAGCGACCGCAGCAGTGTATGTGTGATGTTCTGTGTGGACCCCAGGAGGACTAGCGACCGCAGCAGTGTATGTGTGATGTTCTGTGTGGACCCCAGGAGGACTAGCGACCGCAGCAGTGTATGTGTGATGTTCTGTGTGGACCCCAGGAAGACTAGCGACCGCAGCAGTGTATGTGTGATGTTCTGTGTGGACCCCAGGAAGACTAGCGACCGCAGCAGTGTATGTGTGATGTTCTGTGTGGACCCCAGGAGGACTAGCGACCGCAGCAGTGTATGTGTGATGTTCTGTGTGGACCCCAGGAAGACTAGCGACCGCAGCAGTGTATGTGTGATGTTCTGTGTGGACCCCAGGAAGACTAGCGACCGCAGCAGTGTATGTGTGATGTTCTGTGTGGACCCCAGGAAGACTAGTGACCGCAGCAGTGTATGTGTGATGTTCTGTGTGGACCCCAGGAAGACTAGCGACCACAGCAGTGTATGTGTGATGTTCTGTGTGGACCCCAGGAAGACTAGCGACCGCAGCAGTGTATGTGTGATGTTCTGTGTGGACCCCAGGAAGACTAGCGACCGCAGCAGTGTATGTGTGATGTTCTGTGTGGACCCCAGGAGGACTAGCGACCGCAGCAGTGTATGTGTGATGTTCTGTGTGGACCCAGGAAGACTAGCGACCGCAGCAGTGTATGTGTGATGTTCTGTGTGGACCCCAGGAAGACTAGCGACCGCAGCAGTGTATGTGTGATGTTCTGTGTGGACCCCAGGAAGACTAGTGACCGCAGCAGTGTATGTGTGATGTTCTGTGTGGACCCCAGGAAGACTAGCGACCACAGCAGTGTATGTGTGATGTTCTGTGTGGACCCCAGGAGGACTAGCGACCGCAGCAGTGTATGTGTGATGTTCTGTGTGGACCCCAGGAAGACTAGCGACCGCAGCAGTGTATGTGTGATGTTCTGTGTGGACCCCAGGAAGACTAGTGACCGCAGCAGTGTATGTGTGATGTTCTGTGTGGACCCCAGGAAGACTAGTGACCGCAGCAGTGTATGTGTGATGTTCTGTGTGGACCCCAGGAAGACTAGCGACCGCAGCAGTGTATGTGTGATGTTCTGTGTGGACCCCAGGAAGACTAGCGACCGCAGCAGTGTATGTGTGATGTTCTGTGTGGACCCCAGGAAGACTAGCGACCGCAGCAGTGTATGTGTGATGTTCTGTGTGGACCCCAGGAGGACTAGCGACCGCAGCAGTGTATGTGTGATGTTCTGTGTGGACCCCAGGAAGACTAGCGACCGCAGCAGTGTATGTATGATGTTCTGTGTGGACCCCAGGAAGACTAGTGACCGCAGCAGTGTATGTGTGATGTTCTGTGTGGACCCCAGGAAGACTAGCGACCGCAGCAGTGTATGTATGATGTTCTGTGTGGACCCCAGGAGGACTAGCGACCGCAGCAGTGTATGTGTGATGTTCTGTGTGGACCCCAGGAAGACTAGCGACCGCAGCAGTGTATGTTGATGTTCTGTGTGGACCCAGGAAGACTAGCGACCGCAGCAGTGTATGTGTGATGTTCTGTGTGGACCCAGGAAGACTAGCGACCGCAGCAGTGTATGTGTGATGTTCTGTGTGGACCCCAGGAAGGACTAGCGACCGCAGCAGTGTATGTGTGATGTTCTGTGTGGACCCCAGGAAGACTAGCGACCGCAGCAGTGTATGTGTGATGTTCTGTGTGGACCCCAGGAAGACTAGCGACCGCAGCAGTGTATGTGTGATGTTCTGTGTGGACCCCAGGAGACTAGCGACCGCAGCAGTGTATGTGTGATGTTCTGTGTGGACCCCAGGAAGACTAGCGACCGCAGCAGTGTATGTTTGATGTTCTGTGTGGACCCCAGGAAGACTAGCGACCGCAGCAGTGTATGTGTGATGTTCTGTGTGGACCCCAGGAAGACTAGCGACCGCAGCAGTGTATGTGTGATGTTCTGTGTGGACCCAGGAAGACTAGCGACCGCAGCAGTGTATGTGTGATGTTCTGTGTGGACCCCAGGAAGACTAGCGACCGCAGCAGTGTATGTGTGATGTTCTGTGTGGACCCAGGAAGACTAGCGACCGCAGCAGTGTATGTGTGATGTTCTGTGTGGACCCAGGAAGACTAGCGACCGCAGCAGTGTATGTGTGATGTTCTGTGTGGACCCCAGGAAGACTAGCGACCGCAGCAGTGTATGTGTGATGTTCTGTGTGGACCCCAGGAAGACTAGCGACCGCAGCAGTGTATGTGTGATGTTCTGTGTGGACCCCAGGAAGACTAGCGACCGCAGCAGTGTATGTGTGATGTTCTGTGTGGACCCCAGGAGACTAGCGACCGCAGCAGTGTATGTGTGATGTTCTGTGTGGACCCCAGGAAGACTAGTGACCGCAGCAGTGTATGTGTGATGTTCTGTGTGGACCCCAGGAAGGACTAGCGACCGCAGCAGTGTATGTGTGATGTTCTGTGTGGACCCCAGGAAGACTAGCGACCGCAGCAGTGTATGTATGATGTTCTGTGTGGACCCCAGGAAGACTAGTGACCGCAGCAGTGTATGTGTGATGTCTGTGTGGACCCCAGGAAGACTAGCGACCGCAGCAGTGTATGTATGATGTTCTGTGTGGACCCCCAGGAGGGACTAGCGACCGCAGCAGTGTATGTGTGATGTTCTGTGTGGACCC
>NW_027638597.1:0-26792 GCF_951216825.1 Electrona antarctica
GGTTTCGGAGGATTTGAAAAAAAGGTGAAAATCACTGAAAAGCGACAGGCTATAGTCCATGGTCTCGGAGCACATGCTACAGGGTGGCATTTTTCACGGTTTCGGAGGATTTGAAAAAAAGGTGAAAATCACTGAAAAGCGACAGGCTATAGTCCATGGTCTCGGAGCACATGCTACAGGGTGGCATTTTTCACGGTTTCGGAGGATTTGAAAAAAGGTGAAAATCACTGAAAAGCGACAGGCTATAGTCCATGGTCTCGGAGCACATGCTACAGGGTGGCATTTTTCACGGTTTCGGAGGATTTGAAAAAAAGGTGAAAATCACTGAAAAGCGACAGGCTATAGTCCATGGTCTCGGAGCACATGCTACAGGGTGGCATTTTTCACGGTTTCGGAGGATTTGAAAAAAAGGTGAAAATCACTGAAAAGCGACAGGCTATAGTCCATGGTCTCGGAGCACATGCTACAGGGTGGCATTTTTCACGGTTTCGGAGGATTTGAAAAAAAGGTGAAAATCACTGAAAAGCGACAGGCTATAGTCCATGGTCTCGGAGCACATGCTACAGGGTGGCATTTTTCACGGTTTCGGAGGATTTGAAAAAAAGGTGAAAATCACTGAAAAGCGACAGGCTATAGTCCATGGTCTCGGAGCACATGCTACAGGGTGGCATTTTTCACGGTTTCGGAGGATTTGAAAAAAGGTGAAAATCACTGAAAAGCGACAGGCTATAGTCCATGGTCTCGGAGCACATGCTACAGGGTGGCATTTTTCACGGTTTCGGAGGATTTGAAAAAAGGTGAAAATCACTGAAAAGCGACAGGCTATAGTCCATGGTCTCGGAGCACATGCTACAGGGTGGCATTTTTCACGGTTTCGGAGGATTTGAAACAAAGGTGAAAATCACTGAAAAGCGACAGGCTATAGTCCATGGTCTCGGAGCACATGCTACAGGGTGGCATTTTTCACGGTTTCGGAGGATTTGAAAAAAAGGTGAAAATCACTGAAAAGCGACAGGCTATAGTCCATGGTCTCGGAGCACATGCTACAGGGTGGCATTTTTCACGGTTTCGGAGGATTTGAAAAAAGGTGAAAATCACTGAAAAGCGACAGGCTATAGTCCATGGTCTCGGAGCACATGCTACAGGGTGGCCATTTTTCACGGTTTCGGAGGATTTGAAAAAAAGGTGAAAATCACTGAAAAGCGACAGGCTATAGTCCATGGTCTCGGAGCACATGCTACAGGGTGGCATTTTTCACGGTTTTCGGAGGATTTGAAAAAAAGGTGAAAATCACTGAAAAGCGACAGGCTATAGTCCATGGTCTCGGAGCACATGCTACAGGGTGGCATTTTTCACGGTTTCGGAGGATTTGAAAAAAAGGTGAAAATCACTGAAAAGCGACAGGCTATAGTCCATGGTCTCGGAGCACATGCTACAGGGTGGCATTTTTCACGGTTTCGGAGGATTTGAAAAAAAGGTGAAAATCACTGAAAAGCGACAGGCTATAGTCCATGGTCTCGGAGCACATGCTACAGGGTGGCATTTTTCACGGTTTCGGAGGATTTGAAAAAAAAGGTGAAAATCACTGAAAAGCGACAGGCTATAGTCCATGGTCTCGGAGCACATGCTACAGGGTGGCATTTTTCACGGTTTCGGAGGATTTGAAAAAAAGGTGAAAATCACTGAAAAGCGACAGGCTATAGTCCATGGTCTCGGAGCACATGCTACAGGGTGGCATTTTTCACGGTTTCGGAGGATTTGAAAAAAAGGTGAAAATCACTGAAAAGCGACAGGCTATAGTCCATGGTCTCGGAGCACATGCTACAGGGTGGCATTTTTCACGGTTTCGGAGGATTTGAAAAAAAGGTGAAAATCACTGAAAAGCGACAGGCTATAGTCCATGGTCTCGGAGCACATGCTACAGGGTGGCATTTTTCACGGTTTCGGAGGATTTGAAAAAAAGGTGAAAATCACTGAAAAGCGACAGGCTATAGTCCATGGTCTCGGAGCACATGCTACAGGGTGGCATTTTTCACGGTTTCGGAGGATTTGAAAAAAAGGTGAAAATCACTGAAAAGCGACAGGCTATAGTCCATGGTCTCGGAGCACATGCTACAGGGTGGCATTTTTCACGGTTTTCGGAGGATTTGAAAAAAAGGTGAAAATCACTGAAAAGCGACAGGCTATAGTCCATGGTCTCGGAGCACATGCTACAGGGTGGCATTTTTCACGGTTTCGGAGGATTTGAAAAAAAGGTGAAAATCACTGAAAAGCGACAGGCTATAGTCCATGGTCTCGGAGCACATGCTACAGGGTGGCATTTTTCACGGTTTCGGAGGATTTGAAAAAAAGGTGAAAATCACTGAAAAGCGACAGGCTATAGTCCATGGTCTCGGAGCACATGCTACAGGGTGGCATTTTTCACGGTTTCGGAGGATTTGAAAAAAAGGTGAAAATCACTGAAAAGCGACAGGCTATAGTCCATGGTCTCGGAGCACATGCTACAGGGTGGCATTTTTCACGGTTTCGGAGGATTTGAAAAAAAGGTGAAAATCACTGAAAAGCGACAGGCTATAGTCCATGGTCTCGGAGCACATGCTACAGGGTGGCATTTTTCACGGTTTCGGAGGATTTGAAAAAAAGGTGAAAATCACTGAAAAGCGACAGGCTATAGTCCATGGTCTCGGAGCACATGCTACAGGGTGGCATTTTTCACGGTTTCGGAGGATTTGAAAAAAAGGTGAAAATCACTGAAAAGCGACAGGCTATAGTCCATGGTCTCGGAGCACATGCTACAGGGTGGCATTTTTCACGGTTTCGGAGGATTTGAAAAAAAGGTGAAAATCACTGAAAAGCGACAGGCTATAGTCCATGGTCTCGGAGCACATGCTACAGGGTGGCATTTTTCACGGTTTCGGAGGATTTGAAAAAAAGGTGAAAATCACTGAAAAGCGACAGGCTATAGTCCATGGTCTCGGAGCACATGCTACAGGGTGGCATTTTTCACGGTTTCGGAGGATTTGAAAAAAAGGTGAAAATCACTGAAAAGCGACAGGCTATAGTCCATGGTCTCGGAGCACATGCTACAGGGTGGCATTTTTCACGGTTTCGGAGGATTTGAAAAAAAGGTGAAAATCACTGAAAAGCGACAGGCTATAGTCCATGGTCTCGGAGCACATGCTACAGGGTGGCATTTTTCACGGTTTCGGAGGATTTGAAAAAAAGGTGAAAATCACTGAAAAGCGACAGGCTATAGTCCATGGTCTCGGAGCACATGCTACAGGGTGGCATTTTTCACGGTTTCGGAGGATTTGAAAAAAAGGTGAAAATCACTGAAAAGCGACAGGCTATAGTCCATGGTCTCGGAGCACATGCTACAGGGTGGCATTTTTCACGGTTTCGGAGGATTTGAAAAAAAGGTGAAAATCACTGAAAAGCGACAGGCTATAGTCCATGGTCTCGGAGCACATGCTACAGGGTGGCATTTTTCACGGTTTCGGAGGATTTGAAAAAAAGGTGAAAATCACTGAAAAGCGACAGGCTATAGTCCATGGTCTCGGAGCACATGCTACAGGGTGGCATTTTTCACGGTTTCGGAGGATTTGAAAAAAAGGTGAAAATCACTGAAAAGCGACAGGCTATAGTCCATGGTCTCGGAGCACATGCTACAGGGTGGCATTTTTCACGGTTTCGGAGGATTTGAAAAAAAGGTGAAAATCACTGAAAAGCGACAGGCTATAGTCCATGGTCTCGGAGCACATGCTACAGGGTGGCATTTTTCACGGTTTCGGAGGATTTGAAAAAAAGGTGAAAATCACTGAAAAGCGACAGGCTATAGTCCATGGTCTCGGAGCACATGCTACAGGGTGGCATTTTTCACGGTTTCGGAGGATTTGAAAAAAAGGTGAAAATCACTGAAAAGCGACAGGCTATAGTCCATGGTCTCGGAGCACATGCTACAGGGTGGCATTTTTCCACGGTTTCGGAGGATTTGAAAAAAAGGTGAAAATCACTGAAAAGCGACAGGCTATAGTCCATGGTCTCGGAGCACATGCTACAGGGTGGCATTTTTCACGGTTTCGGAGGATTTGAAAAAAAGGTGAAAATCACTGAAAAGCGACAGGCTATAGTCCATGGTCTCGGAGCACATGCTACAGGGTGGCATTTTTCACGGTTTCGGAGGATTTGAAAAAAAGGTGAAAATCACTGAAAAGCGACAGGCTATAGTCCATGGTCTCGGAGCACATGCTACAGGGTGGCATTTTTCACGGTTTCGGAGGATTTGAAAAAAAGGTGAAAATCACTGAAAAGCGACAGGCTATAGTCCATGGTCTCGGAGCACATGCTACAGGGTGCATTTTTCACGGTTTCGGAGGATTTGAAAAAAAGGTGAAAATCACTGAAAAGCGACAGGCTATAGTCCATGGTCTCGGAGCACATGCTACAGGGTGGCATTTTTCACGGTTTCGGAGGATTTGAAAAAAAGGTGAAAATCACTGAAAAGCGACAGGCTATAGTCCATGGTCTCGGAGCACATGCTACAGGGTGGCATTTTTCACGGTTTCGGAGGATTTGAAAAAAAGGTGAAAATCACTGAAAAGCGACAGGCTATAGTCCATGGTCTCGGAGCACATGCTACAGGGTGGCATTTTTCACGGTTTCGGAGGATTTGAAAAAAAGGTGAAAATCACTGAAAAGCGACAGGCTATAGTCCATGGTCTCGGAGCACATGCTACAGGGTGGCATTTTTCACGGTTTCGGAGGATTTGAAAAAAAGGTGAAAATCACTGAAAAGCGACAGGCTATAGTCCATGGTCTCGGAGCACATGCTACAGGGTGGCATTTTTCACGGTTTCGGAGGATTTGAAAAAAAGGTGAAAATCACTGAAAAGCGACAGGCTATAGTCCATGGTCTCGGAGCACATGCTACAGGGTGGCATTTTTCACGGTTTCGGAGGATTTGAAAAAAAGGTGAAAATCACTGAAAAGCGACAGGCTATAGTCCATGGTCTCGGAGCACATGCTACAGGGTGGCATTTTTCACGGTTTCGGAGGATTTGAAAAAAAGGTGAAAATCACTGAAAAGCGACAGGCTATAGTCCATGGTCTCGGAGCACATGCTACAGGGTGGCATTTTTCACGGTTTCGGAGGATTTGAAAAAAAGGTGAAAATCACTGAAAAGCGACAGGCTATAGTCCATGGTCTCGGAGCACATGCTACAGGGTGGCATTTTTCACGGTTTCGGAGGATTTGAAAAAAAGGTGAAAATCACTGAAAAGCGACAGGCTATAGTCCATGGTCTCGGAGCACATGCTACAGGGTGGCATTTTTCACGGTTTCGGAGGATTTGAAAAAAAGGTGAAAATCACTGAAAAGCGACAGGCTATAGTCCATGGTCTCGGAGCACATGCTACAGGGTGGCATTTTTCACGGTTTCGGAGGATTTGAAAAAAAGGTGAAAATCACTGAAAAGCGACAGGCTATAGTCCATGGTCTCGGAGCACATGCTACAGGGTGGCATTTTTCACGGTTTCGGAGGATTTGAAAAAAAGGTGAAAATCACTGAAAAGCGACAGGCCTATAGTCCATGGTCTCGGAGCACATGCTACAGGGTGGCATTTTTCACGGTTTCGGAGGATTTGAAAAAAAGGTGAAAATCACTGAAAAGCGACAGGCTATAGTCCATGGTCTCGGAGCACATGCTACAGGGTGGCATTTTTCACGGTTTCGGAGGATTTGAAAAAAAGGTGAAAATCACTGAAAAGCGACAGGCTATAGTCCATGGTCTCGGAGCACATGCTACAGGGTGGCATTTTTCACGGTTTCGGAGGATTTGAAAAAAAGGTGAAAATCACTGAAAAGCGACAGGCTATAGTCCATGGTCTCGGAGCACATGCTACAGGGTGGCATTTTTCACGGTTTCGGAGGATTTGAAAAAAAGGTGAAAATCACTGAAAAGCGACAGGCTATAGTCCATGGTCTCGGAGCACATGCTACAGGGTGGCATTTTTCACGGTTTCGGAGGATTTGAAAAAAAGGTGAAAATCACTGAAAAGCGACAGGCTATAGTCCATGGTCTCGGAGCACATGCTACAGGGTGGCATTTTTCACGGTTTCGGAGGATTTGAAAAAAAGGTGAAAATCACTGAAAAGCGACAGGCTATAGTCCATGGTCTCGGAGCACATGCTACAGGGTGGCATTTTTCACGGTTTCGGAGGATTTGAAAAAAAGGTGAAAATCACTGAAAAGCGACAGGCTATAGTCCATGGTCTCGGAGCACATGCTACAGGGTGGCATTTTTCACGGTTTCGGAGGATTTGAAAAAAAGGTGAAAATCACTGAAAAGCGACAGGCTATAGTCCATGGTCTCGGAGCACATGCTACAGGGTGGCATTTTTCACGGTTTCGGAGGATTTGAAAAAAAGGTGAAAATCACTGAAAAGCGACAGGCTATAGTCCATGGTCTCGGAGCACATGCTACAGGGTGGCATTTTTCACGGTTTCGGAGGATTTGAAAAAAAGGTGAAAATCACTGAAAAGCGACAGGCTATAGTCCATGGTCTCGGAGCACATGCTACAGGGTGGCATTTTTCACGGTTTCGGAGGATTTGAAAAAAAGGTGAAAATCACTGAAAAGCGACAGGCTATAGTCCATGGTCTCGGAGCACATGCTACAGGGTGGCATTTTTCACGGTTTCGGAGGATTTGAAAAAAAGGTGAAAATCACTGAAAAGCGACAGGCTATAGTCCATGGTCTCGGAGCACATGCTACAGGGTGGCATTTTTCACGGTTTCGGAGGATTTGAAAAAAAGGTGAAAATCACTGAAAAGCGACAGGCTATAGTCCATGGTCTCGGAGCACATGCTACAGGGTGGCATTTTTCACGGTTTCGGAGGATTTGAAAAAAAGGTGAAAATCACTGAAAAGCGACAGGCTATAGTCCATGGTCTCGGAGCACATGCTACAGGGTGGCATTTTTCACGGTTTCGGAGGATTTGAAAAAAAGGTGAAAATCACTGAAAAGCGACAGGCTATAGTCCATGGTCTCGGAGCACATGCTACAGGGTGGCATTTTTCACGGTTTCGGAGGATTTGAAAAAAAGGTGAAAATCACTGAAAAGCGACAGGCTATAGTCCATGGTCTCGGAGCACATGCTACAGGGTGGCATTTTTCACGGTTTCGGAGGATTTGAAAAAAAGGTGAAAATCACTGAAAAGCGACAGGCTATAGTCCATGGTCTCGGAGCACATGCTACAGGGTGGCATTTTTCACGGTTTCGGAGGATTTGAAAAAAAGGTGAAAATCACTGAAAAGCGACAGGCTATAGTCCATGGTCTCGGAGCACATGCTACAGGGTGGCATTTTTCACGGTTTCGGAGGATTTGAAAAAAAGGTGAAAATCACTGAAAAGCGACAGGCTATAGTCCATGGTCTCGGAGCACATGCTACAGGGTGGCATTTTTCACGGTTTCGGAGGATTTGAAAAAAAGGTGAAAATCACTGAAAAGCGACAGGCTATAGTCCATGGTCTCGGAGCACATGCTACAGGGTGGCATTTTTCACGGTTTCGGAGGATTTGAAAAAAAGGTGAAAATCACTGAAAAGCGACAGGCTATAGTCCATGGTCTCGGAGCACATGCTACAGGGTGGCATTTTTCACGGTTTCGGAGGATTTGAAAAAAAGGTGAAAATCACTGAAAAGCGACAGGCTATAGTCCATGGTCTCGGAGCACATGCTACAGGGTGGCATTTTTCACGGTTTCGGAGGATTTGAAAAAAAGGTGAAAATCACTGAAAAGCGACAGGCTATAGTCCATGGTCTCGGAGCACATGCTACAGGGTGGCATTTTTCACGGTTTCGGAGGATTTGAAAAAAAGGTGAAAATCACTGAAAAGCGACAGGCTATAGTCCATGGTCTCGGAGCACATGCTACAGGGTGGCATTTTTCACGGTTTCGGAGGATTTGAAAAAAAGGTGAAAATCACTGAAAAGCGACAGGCTATAGTCCATGGTCTCGGAGCACATGCTACAGGGTGGCATTTTTCACGGTTTCGGAGGATTTGAAAAAAAGGTGAAAATCACTGAAAAGCGACAGGCTATAGTCCATGGTCTCGGAGCACATGCTACAGGGTGGCATTTTTCACGGTTTCGGAGGATTTGAAAAAAAGGTGAAAATCACTGAAAAGCGACAGGCTATAGTCCATGGTCTCGGAGCACATGCTACAGGGTGGCATTTTTCACGGTTTCGGAGGATTTGAAAAAAAGGTGAAAATCACTGAAAAGCGACAGGCTATAGTCCATGGTCTCGGAGCACATGCTACAGGGTGGCATTTTTCACGGTTTCGGAGGATTTGAAAAAAAGGTGAAAATCACTGAAAAGCGACAGGCTATAGTCCATGGTCTCGGAGCACATGCTACAGGGTGGCATTTTTCACGGTTTCGGAGGATTTGAAAAAAAGGTGAAAATCACTGAAAAGCGACAGGCTATAGTCCATGGTCTCGGAGCACATGCTACAGGGTGGCATTTTTCACGGTTTCGGAGGATTTGAAAAAAAGGTGAAAATCACTGAAAAGCGACAGGCTATAGTCCATGGTCTCGGAGCACATGCTACAGGGTGGCATTTTTCACGGTTTCGGAGGATTTGAAAAAAAGGTGAAAATCACTGAAAAGCGACAGGCTATAGTCCATGGTCTCGGAGCACATGCTACAGGGTGGCATTTTTCACGGTTTCGGAGGATTTGAAAAAAAGGTGAAAATCACTGAAAAGCGACAGGCTATAGTCCATGGTCTCGGAGCACATGCTACAGGGTGGCATTTTTCACGGTTTCGGAGGATTTGAAAAAAAGGTGAAAATCACTGAAAAGCGACAGGCTATAGTCCATGGTCTCGGAGCACATGCTACAGGGTGGCATTTTTCACGGTTTCGGAGGATTTGAAAAAAAGGTGAAAATCACTGAAAAGCGACAGGCTATAGTCCATGGTCTCGGAGCACATGCTACAGGGTGGCATTTTTCACGGTTTCGGAGGATTTGAAAAAAGGTGAAAATCACTGAAAAGCGACAGGCTATAGTCCATGGTCTCGGAGCACATGCTACAGGGTGGCATTTTTCACGGTTTCGGAGGATTTGAAAAAAAGGTGAAAATCACTGAAAAGCGACAGGCTATAGTCCATGGTCTCGGAGCACATGCTACAGGGTGGCATTTTTCACGGTTTCGGAGGATTTGAAAAAAAGGTGAAAATCACTGAAAAGCGACAGGCTATAGTCCATGGTCTCGGAGCACATGCTACAGGGTGGCATTTTTCACGGTTTCGGAGGATTTGAAAAAAAGGTGAAAATCACTGAAAAGCGACAGGCTATAGTCCATGGTCTCGGAGCACATGCTACAGGGTGGCATTTTTCCACGGTTTCGGAGGATTTGAAAAAAAGGTGAAAATCACTGAAAAGCGACAGGCTATAGTCCATGGTCTCGGAGCACATGCACAGGGTGGCATTTTTCACGGTTTCGGAGGATTTGAAAAAAAGGTGAAAATCACTGAAAAGCGACAGGCTATAGTCCATGGTCTCGGAGCACATGCTACAGGGTGGCATTTTTCACGGTTTCGGAGGATTTGAAAAAAAGGTGAAAATCACTGAAAAGCGACAGGCTATAGTCCATGGTCTCGGAGCACATGCTACAGGGTGGCATTTTTCACGGTTTCGGAGGATTTGAAAAAAAGGTGAAAATCACTGAAAAGCGACAGGCTATAGTCCATGGTCTCGGAGCACATGCTACAGGGTGGCATTTTTCACGGTTTCGGAGGATTTGAAAAAAAGGTGAAAATCACTGAAAAGCGACAGGCTATAGTCCATGGTCTCGGAGCACATGCTACAGGGTGGCATTTTTCACGGTTTCGGAGGATTTGAAAAAAAGGTGAAAATCACTGAAAAGCGACAGGCTATAGTCCATGGTCTCGGAGCACATGCTACAGGGTGGCATTTTTCACGGTTTCGGAGGATTTGAAAAAAAGGTGAAAATCACTGAAAAGCGACAGGCTATAGTCCATGGTCTCGGAGCACATGCTACAGGGTGGCATTTTTCACGGTTTCGGAGGATTTGAAAAAAAGGTGAAAATCACTGAAAAGCGACAGGCTATAGTCCATGGTCTCGGAGCACATGCTACAGGGTGGCATTTTTCACGGTTTCGGAGGATTTGAAAAAAAGGTGAAAATCACTGAAAAGCGACAGGCTATAGTCCATGGTCTCGGAGCACATGCTACAGGGTGGCATTTTTCACGGTTTCGGAGGATTTGAAAAAAAGGTGAAAATCACTGAAAAGCGACAGGCTATAGTCCATGGTCTCGGAGCACATGCTACAGGGTGGCATTTTTCACGGTTTCGGAGGATTTGAAAAAAAGGTGAAAATCACTGAAAAGCGACAGGCTATAGTCCATGGTCTCGGAGCACATGCTACAGGGTGGCATTTTTCACGGTTTCGGAGGATTTGAAAAAAAGGGAAAATCACTGAAAAGCTGACAGGCTATAGTCCATGGTCTCGGAGCACATGCTACAGGGTGGCATTTTCACGGTTTCGGAGGATTTGAAAAAAAGGTGAAAATCACTGAAAAGCGACAGGCTATAGTCCATGGTCTCGGAGCACATGCTACAGGGTTGGCATTTTTCACGGTTTCGGAGGATTTGAAAAAAAGGTGAAAATCACTGAAAAGCGACAGGCTATAGTCCATGGTCTCGGAGCACATGCTACAGGGTGGCATTTTTCACGGTTTCGGAGGATTTGAAAAAAGGTGAAATCACTGAAAAGCGACAGGCTATAGTCCATGGTCTCGGAGCACATGCTACAGGGTGGCATTTTTCACGGTTTCGGAGGATTTGAAAAAAAGGTGAAAATCACTGAAAAGCGACAGGCTATAGTCCATGGTCTCGGAGCACATGCTACAGGGTGGCATTTTTCACGGTTTCGGAGGATTTGAAAAAAAGGTGAAAATCACTGAAAAGCGACAGGCTATAGTCCATGGTCTCGGAGCACATGCTACAGGGTGGCATTTTTCACGGTTTCGGAGGATTTGAAAAAAAGGTGAAAATCACTGAAAAGCGACAGGCTATAGTCCATGGTCTCGGAGCACATGCTACAGGGTGGCATTTTTCACTGTTTCGGAGGATTTGAAAAAAAGGTGAAAATCACTGAAAAGCGACAGGCTATAGTCCATGGTCTCGGAGCACATGCTACAGGGTGGCATTTTTCACGGTTTCGGAGGATTTGAAAAAAAGGTGAAAATCACTGAAAAGCGACAGGCTATAGTCCATGGTCTCGGAGCACATGCTACAGGGTGGCATTTTTCACGGTTTCGGAGGATTTGAAAAAAAGGTGAAAATCACTGAAAAGCGACAGGCTATAGTCCATGGCTCTCGGAGCACATGCTACAGGGTGGCATTTTTCACGGTTTTCGGAGGATTTGAAAAAAAGGTGAAAATCACTGAAAAGCGACAGGCTATAGTCCATGGTCTCGGAGCACATGCTGCAGGGTGGCATTTTTCACGGTTTCGGAGGATTTGAAAAAAAGGTGAAAATCACTGAAAAGCGACAGGCTATAGTCCATGGTCTCGGAGCACATGCTACAGGGTGGCATTTTCACGGTTTCGGAGGATTTGAAAAAAAGGTGAAAATCACTGAAAAGCGACAGGCTATAGTCCATGGTCTCGGAGCACATGCTACAGGGTGGCATTTTTCACGGTTTTCGGAGGATTTGAAAAAAAGGTGAAAATCACTGAAAAGCGACAGGCTATAGTCCATGGTCTCGGAGCACATGCTACAGGGTGCATTTTTCACGGTTTCGGAGGATTTGAAAAAAAGGTGAAAATCACTGAAAAGCGACACGCTATAGTCCATGCTCTCGGAGCACATGCTACAGGGTGGCATTTTTCACGGTTTCGGAGGATTTGAAAAAAAGGTGAAAATCACTGAAAAGCGACAGGCTATAGTCCATGGTCTCGGAGCACATGCTACAGGGTTGCATTTTTCACGGTTTCGGAGGATTTGAAAAAAAGGTGAAAATCACTGAAAAGCGACAGGCTATAGTCCATGGTCTCGGAGCACATGCTACAGGGTGGCATTTTTCACGGTTTTCGGAGGATTTGAAAAAAAGGTGAAAATCACTGAAAAGCGACAGGCTATAGTCCATGGTCTCGGAGCACATGCTACAGGGTGGCATTTTTCACGGTTTTCGGAGGATTTTGAAAAAAAGGTGAAAATCACTGAAAAGCGACAGGCTATAGTCCATGGTCTCGGAGCACATGCTACAGTGTGGCATTTTTCACGGTTTCGGAGGATTTGAAAAAAAGGTGAAAATCACTGAAAAGCGACAGGCTATAGTCCATGGTCTCGGAGCACATGCTACAGGGTTGCATTTTTCACGGTTTCGAGGATTTGAAAAAAAGGTGAAAATCACTGAAAAGCGACAGGCTATAGTCCATGGTCTCGGAGCACATGCTACAGGGTGGCATTTTTCACGGTTTCGGAGGATTTGAAAAAAAGGTGAAAATCACTGAAAAGCGACAGGCTATAGTCCATGGTCTCGGAGCACATGCTACAGGGTGGCATTTTTCACGGTTTCGGAGGATTTGAAAAAAAGGTGAAAATCACTGAAAAGCGACAGGCTATAGTCCATGGTCTCGGAGCACATGCTACAGGGTGGCATTTTTCACGGTTTCGGAGGATTTGAAAAAAAGGTGAAAATCACTGAAAAGCGACAGGCTATAGTCCATGGTCTCGGAGCACATGCTACAGGGTGGCATTTTTCACGGTTTCGGAGGATTTGAAAAAAAGGTGAAAATCACTGAAAAGCGACAGGCTATAGTCCATGGTCTCGGAGCACATGCTACAGGGTGGCATTTTTCACGGTTTCGGAGGATTTGAAAAAAAGGTGAAAATCACTGAAAAGCGACAGGCTATAGTCCATGGTCTCGGAGCACATGCTACAGGGTGGCATTTTTCACGGTTTCGGAGGATTTGAAAAAAAGGTGAAAATCACTGAAAAGCGACAGGCTATAGTCCATGGTCTCGGAGCACATGCTACAGGGTGGCATTTTTCACGGTTTCGGAGGATTTGAAAAAAAGGTGAAAATCACTGAAAGGCGACAGGCTATAGTCCATGGTCTCGGAGCACATGCTACAGGGTGGCATTTTTCACGGTTTCGGAGGATTTGAAAAAAAGGTGAAAATCACTGAAAAGCGACAGGCTATAGTCCATGGTCTCGGAGCACATGCTACAGGGTTGCATTTTTCACGGTTTCGAAGGATTTGAAAAAAAGGTGAAAATCACTGAAAAGCGACAGGCTATAGTCCATGGTCTCGGAGCACATGCTACAGGGTGGCATTTTTCACGGTTTCGGAGGATTTGAAAAAAAGGTGAAAATCACTGAAAAGCGACAGGCTATAGTCCATGGTCTCGGAGCACATGCTACAGGGTGGCATTTTTCACGGTTCGATTTGAAAAAAAGGTGAAAATCACTGAAAAGCGACAGGCTATAGCCCATGGTCTCGGAGCACATGCTACAGGTTGGCATTTTTCACGGTTTCGAAGGATTTGAAAAAAAGGTGAAAATCACTGAAAAGCGACAGGCTATAGTCCATGGTCTCGGAGCACATGCTACAGGGTGGCATTTTTCACGGTTTTCGGAGGATTTAAAAAAAAGGTGAAAATCACTGAAAAGCGACAGGCTATAGTCCATGGTCTCGGAGCACATGCTACAGGGTTGCATTTTTCACGGTTTCGGAGGATTTGAAAAAAAGGTGAAAATCACTGAAAAGCGACAGGCTATAGTCCATGGTCTCGGAGCACATGCTACAGGGTGGCATTTTTCACGGTTTTCGGAGGATTTAAAAAAAAGGTGAAAATCACTGAAAAGCGACAGGCTATAGTCCATGGTCTCGGAGCACATGCTACAGGGTTGCATTTTTCACGGTTTCGGAGGATTTGAAAAAAAGGTGAAAATCACTGAAAAGCGACAGGCTATAGTCCATGGTCTCGGAGCACATGCTACAGGGTGGCATTTTTCACGGTTTTCGGAGGATTTGAAAAAAAGGTGAAAATCACTGAAAAGCGACAGGCTATAGTCCATGGTCTCGGAGCACATGCTACAGGGTGGCATTTTTCACGGTTTTCGGAGGATTTGAAAAAAGGTGAAAATCACTGAAAAGGCGACAGGCTATAGTCCATGGTCTCGGAGCACATGCTACAGGGTGGCATTTTTCACGGTTTCGGAGGATTTGAAAAAAAGGTGAAAATCACTGAAAAGCGACAGGCTATAGTCCATGGTCTCGGAGCACATGCTACAGGGTTGCATTTTTCACGGTTTCGAAGGATTTGAAAAAAAGGTGAAAATCACTGAAAAGCGACAGGCTATAGTCCATGGTCTCGGAGCACATGCTACAGGGTGGCATTTTTCACGGTTTCGGAGGATTTGAAAAAAAAGGTGAAAATCACTGAAAAGCGACAGGCTATAGTCCATGGTCTCGGAGCACATGCTACAGGGTGGCATTTTTCACGGTTTCGAGATTTGAAAAAAAGGTGAAAATCACTGAAAAGCGACAGGCTATAGCCCATGGTCTCGGAGCACATGCTACAGGTTGGCATTTTTCACGGTTTCGGAGGATTTGAAAAAAAGGTGAAAATCACTGAAAAGCGACAGGCTATAGTCCATGGTCTCGGAGCACATGCTACAGGGTGGCATTTTTCACTGGTTTTCGGAGGATTTAAAAAAAAAGGTGAAAATCACTGAAAAGCGACAGGCTATAGTCCATGGTCTCGGAGCACATGCTACAGGGTTGCATTTTTCACGGTTTCGGAGGATTTGAAAAAAAAGGTGAAAATCACTGAAAAGCGACAGGCTATAGTCCATGGTCTCGGAGCACATGCTACAGGGTGGCATTTTTCACTGGTTTTCGGAGGATTTAAAAAAAAAGGTGAAAATCACTGAAAAGCGACAGGCTATAGTCCATGGTCTCGGAGCACATGCTACAGGGTTGCATTTTTCACGGTTTCGGAGGATTTGAAAAAAAGGTGAAAATCACTGAAAAGCGACAGGCTATAGTCCATGGTCTCGGAGCACATGCTACAGGGTGGCATTTTTCACGGTTTTCGGAGGATTTGAAAAAAAGGTGAAAATCACTGAAAAGCGACAGGCTATAGCCCATGGTCTCGGAGCACATGCTACAGGTTGGCATTTTTCACGGTTTCGAAGGATTTGAAAAAAAGGTGAAAATCACTGAAAAGCGACAGGCTATAGTCCATGGTCTCGGAGCACATGCTACAGGGTGGCATTTTTCACGGTTTTCGGAGGATTTAAAAAAAAAGGTGAAAATCACTGAAAAGCGACAGGCTATAGTCCATGGTCTCGGAGCACATGCTACAGGGTTGCATTTTTCACGGTTTCGGAGGATTTGAAAAAAAGGTGAAAATCACTGAAAAGCGACAGGCTATAGTCCATGGTCTCGGAGCACATGCTACAGGGTGGCATTTTTCACGGTTTTCGGAGGATTTAAAAAAAAAGGTGAAAATCACTGAAAAGCGACAGGCTATAGTCCATGGTCTCGGAGCACATGCTACAGGGTTGCATTTTTCACGGTTTCGGAGGATTTGAAAAAAAGGTGAAAATCACTGAAAAGCGACAGGCTATAGTCCATGGTCTCGGAGCACATGCTACAGGGTGGCATTTTTCATGGTTTTCGGAGGATTTAAAAAAAAAGGTGAAAATCACTGAAAAGCGACAGGCTATAGTCCATGGTCTCGGAGCACATGCTACAGGGTTGCATTTTTCACGGTTTCGGAGGATTTGAAAAAAAGGTGAAAATCACTGAAAAGCGACAGGCTATAGTCCATGGTCTCGGAGCACATGCTACAGGGTGGCATTTTTCATGGTTTTCGGAGGATTTAAAAAAAAAGGTGAAAATCACTGAAAAGCGACAGGCTATAGTCCATGGTCTCGGAGCACATGCTACAGGGTTGCATTTTTCACGGTTTCGGAGGATTTGAAAAAAAGGTGAAAATCACTGAAAAGCGACAGGCTATAGTCCATGGTCTCGGAGCACATGCTACAGGGTGGCATTTTTCACGGTTTTCGGAGGATTTGAAAAAAAAGGTGAAAATCACTGAAAAGCGACAGGCTATAGTCCCATGGTCTCGGAGCACATGCTACAGGGTTGGCATTTTTCACGGTTTCGAAGGATTTGAAAAAAAGGTGAAAATCACTGAAAAGCGACAGGCTATAGTCCATGGTCTCGGAGCACATGCTACAGGGTGGCATTTTTCACGGTTTTCGGAGGATTTAAAAAAAAAGGTGAAAATCACTGAAAAGCGACAGGCTATAGTCCATGGTCTCGGAGCACATGCTACAGGGTTGCATTTTTCACGGTTTCGGAGGATTTGAAAAAAAGGTGAAAATCACTGAAAAGCGACAGGCTATATAAGTCCATGGTCTCGGAGCACATGCTACAGGGTGGCATTTTTCATGGTTTTCGGAGGATTTAAAAAAAAAGGTGAAAATCACTGAAAAGCGACAGGCTATAGTCCATGGTCTCGGAGCACATGCTACAGGGTTGCATTTTTCACGGTTTCGGAGGATTTGAAAAAAAGGTGAAAATCACTGAAAAGCGACAGGCTATAGTCCATGGTCTCGGAGCACATGCTACAGGGTGGCATTTTTCACGGTTTTCGGAGGATTTGAAAAAAAGGTGAAAATCACTGAAAAGCGACAGGCTATAGTCCATGATCTCGGAGCACATGCTACAGGGTGGCATTTTTGCACGGTTTTCGGAGGATTTGAAAAAAAAAGGTGAAAATCACTGAAAAGCGACAGGCTATAGTCCATGGTCTCGGAGCACATGCTACAGGGTTGCATTTTTCACGGTTTCGGAGGATTTGAAAAAAAGGTGAAAATCACTGAAAAGCGACAGGCTATAGTCCATGGTCTCGGAGCACATGCTACAGGGTGGCATTTTTCACGGTTTCGGAGGATTTGAAAAAAAGGTGAAAATCACTGAAAAGCGACAGGCTATAGTCCATGGTCTCGGAGCACATGCTACAGGGTGGCATTTTTCACGGTTTCGGAGGATTTGAAAAAAAGGTGAAAATCACTGAAAAGCGACAGGCTATAGTCCATGGTCTCGGAGCACATGCTACAGGGTGGCATTTTTCACGGTTTCGGAGGATTTGAAAAAAAGGTGAAAATCACTGAAAAGCGACAGGCTATAGTCCATGGTCTCGGAGCACATGCTACAGGGTTGCATTTTTCACGGTTTCGGAGGATTTGAAAAAAAGGTGAAAATCACTGAAAAGCTCGACAGGCTATAGTCCATGGTCTCGGAGCACATGCTACAGGGTGGCATTTTTCACGGTTTTCGGAGGATTTGAAAAAAAGGTGAAAATCACTGAAAAGCGACAGGCTATAGTCCATGGATCTCGGAGCACATGCTACAGGGTGGCATTTTTGACGGTTTTCGGAGGATTTTAAAAAAAAGGTGAAAATCACTGAAAAGCGACAGGCTATAGTCCATGGTCTCGGAGCACATGCTACAGGGTTGCATTTTTCACGGTTTCGGAGGATTTGAAAAAAAGGTGAAAATCACTGAAAAGCGACAGGCTATAGTCCATGGTCTCGGAGCACATGCTACAGGGTGGCATTTTTCACGGTTTCGGAGGATTTGAAAAAAAGGTGAAAATCACTGAAAAGCGACAGGCTATAAGTCCATGGTCTCGGAGCACATGCTACAGGGTGGCATTTTTCACGGTTTCGGAGGATTTGAAAAAAAGGTGAAAATCACTGAAAAGCGACAGGCTATAGTCCATGGTCTCGGAGCACATGCTACAGGGTGGCATTTTTCACGGTTTCGGAGGATTTGAAAAAAAGGTGAAAATCACTGAAAAGCGACAGGCTATAGTCCATGGTCTCGGAGCACATGCTACAGGGGTGGCATTTTTCACGGTTTCGGAGGATTTGAAAAAAAGGTGAAAATCACTGAAAAGCGACAGGCTATAGTCCATGGTCTCGGAGCACATGCTACAGGGTGGCATTTTTCACGGTTTCGGAGGATTTGAAAAAAAGGTGAAAATCACTGAAAAGCGACAGGCTATAGTCCATGGTCTCGGAGCACATGCTACAGGGTGGCATTTTTCACGGTTTCGGAGGATTTGAAAAAAAGGTGAAAATCACTGAAAAGCGACAGGCTATAGTCCATGGTCTCGGAGCACATGCTACAGGGTGGCATTTTTCACGGTTTTCGGGAGGATTTGAAAAAAAGGTGAAAATCACTGAAAAGCGACAGGCTATAGTCCATGGTCTCGGAGCACATGCTACAGGGTGGCATTTTTGACGGTTTTCGGAGGATTTTAAAAAGAAATGTGAAAATCACTGAAAAGCGACAGGCTATAGTCCATGGTCTCGGAGCACATGCTACAGGGTTGCATTTTTCACGGTTTCGGAGGATTTGAAAAAAAGGTGAAAATCACTGAAAAGCGACAGGCTATAGTCCATGGTCTCGGAGCACATGCTACAGGGTGGCATTTTTCACGGTTTCGGAGGATTTGAAAAAAAGGTGAAAATCACTGAAAAGCGACAGGCTATAGTCCATGGTCTCGGAGCACATGCTACAGGGTGGCATTTTTCACGGTTTCGGAGGATTTGAAAAAAAGGTGAAAATCACTGAAAAGCGACAGGCTATAGTCCATGGTCTCGGAGCACATGCTACAGGGTGGCATTTTTCACGGTTTCGGAGGATTTGAAAAAAAGGTGAAAATCACTGAAAAGCGACAGGCTATAGTCCATGGTCTCGGAGCACATGCTACAGGGTGGCATTTTTCACGGTTTCGGAGGATTTGAAAAAAAGGTGAAAATCACTGAAAAGCGACAGGCTATAGTCCATGGTCTCGGAGCACATGCTACAGGGTGGCATTTTTCACGGTTTCGGAGGATTTGAAAAAAAGGTGAAAATCACTGAAAAGCGACAGGCTATAGTCCATGGTCTCGGAGCACATGCTACAGGGTGGCATTTTTCACGGTTTCGGAGGATTTGAAAAAAAGGTAGAAAATCACTGAAAAGCGACAGGCTATAGTCCATGGTCTCGGAGCACATGCTACAGGGTGGCATTTTTCACGGTTTCGGAGGATTTGAAAAAAAGGTGAAAATCACTGAAAAGCGACAGGCTATAGTCCATGGTCTCGGAGCACATGCTACAGGGTGGCATTTTTGACGGTTTTCGGAGGATTTAAAAAAAAAAGGTGAAAATCACTGAAAAGCGACAGGCTATAGTCCATGGTCTCGGAGCACATGCTACAGGGTTGCATTTTTCACGGTTGATTTGAAAAAAAGGTAAAAATCACTGAAAAGCGACAGGCTATAGTCCATGGTCTCGGAGCACATGCTACAGGGTGGCATTTTTCACGGTTTTCGGAGGATTTGAAAAAAAGGTGAAAATCACTGAAAAGCGACAGGCTATAGTCCATGGTCTCGGAGCACATGCTACAGGGTGGCATTTTTCACGGTTTCGGAGGATTTGAAAAAAAGGTGAAAATCACTGAAAAGCGACAGGCTATAGTCCATGGTCTCGGAGCACATGCTACAGGGTTGCATTTTTCACGGTTTCGGAGGATTTGAAAAAAAGGTGAAAATCACTGAAAAGCGACAGGCTATAGTCCATGGTCTCGGAGCACATGCTACAGGGTGGCATTTTTCACGGTTTCGGAGGATTTGAAAAAAAGGTGAAAATCACTGAAAAGCGACAGGCTATAATCCATGGTCTCGGAGCACATGCTACAGGGTGGCATTTTTCACGGTTTCGGAGGATTTGAAAAAAAGGTGAAAATCACTGAAAAGCGACAGGCTATAGTCCATGGTCTCGGAGCACATGCTACAGGGTGGCATTTTTCACGGTTTCGGAGGATTTGAAAAAAAGGTGAAAATCACTGAAAAGCGACAGGCTATAGTCCATGGTCTCGGAGCACATGCTACAGGGTGGCATTTTTCACGGTTTCGGAGGATTTGAAAAAAAGGTGAAAATCACTGAAAAGCGACAGGCTATAGTCCATGGTCTCGGAGCACATGCTACAGGGTGGCATTTTTCATGGTTTCGGAGGATTTGAAAAAAAGGTGAAAATCACTGAAAAGCGACAGGCTATAGTCCATTTGTCTCGGAGCACATGCTACAGGGTGGCATTTTTCACGGTTTCGGAGGATTTGAAAAAAAGGTAAAAATCACTGAAAAGCGACAGGCTATAGTCCATGGTCTCGGAGCACATGCTACAGGGTGGCATTTTTCACGGTTTTCGGAGGATTTGAAAAAAAGGTGAAAATCACTGAAAAGCGACAGGCTATAGTCCATGGTCTCGGAGCACATGCTACAGGGTGGCATTTTTGACGGTTTTCGGAGGATTTTAAAAAAAATGTGAAAATCACTGAAAAGCGACAGGCTATAGTCCATGGTCTCGGAGCACATGCTACAGGGTTGCATTTTTCACGGTTTCGGAGGATTTGAAAAAAAGGTGAAAATCACTGAAAAGCGACAGGCTATAGTCCATGGTCTCGGAGCACATGCTACAGGGTGGCATTTTTCACGGTTTCGGAGGATTTGAAAAAAAGGTGAAAATCACTGAAAAGCGACAGGCTATAATCCATGGTCTCGGAGCACATGCTACAGGGTGGCATTTTTCACGGTTTCGGAGGATTTGAAAAAAAGGTGAAAATCACTGAAAAGCGACAGGCTATAGTCCATGGTCTCGGAGCACATGCTACAGGGTGGCATTTTTCACGGTTTCGGAGGATTTGAAAAAAAGGTGAAAATCACTGAAAAGCGACAGGCTATAGTCCATGGTCTCGGAGCACATGCTACAGGGTGGCATTTTTCACGGTTTCGGAGGATTTGAAAAAAAGGTGAAAATCACTGAAAAGCGACAGGCTATAGTCCATGGTCTCGGAGCACATGCTACAGGGTGGCATTTTTCATGGTTTCGGAGGATTTGAAAAAAAGGTGAAAATCACTGAAAAGCGACAGGCTATAGTCCATGGTCTCGGAGCACATGCTACAGGGTGGCATTTTTCACGGTTTCGGAGGATTTGAAAAAAAGGTAAAAATCACTGAAAAGCGACAGGCTATAGTCCATGGTCTCGGAGCACATGCTACAGGGTGGCATTTTTCACGGTTTTCGGAGGATTTGAAAAAAAGGTGAAAATCACTGAAAAGCGACAGGCTATAGTCCATGGTCTCGGAGCACATGCTACAGGGTGGCATTTTTGACGGTTTTCGGAGGATTTAAAAAAAAAATGTGAAAATCACTGAAAAGCGACAGGCTATAGTCCATGGTCTCGGAGCACATGCTACAGGGTTGCATTTTTCACGGTTGATTTGAAAAAAAGGTAAAAATCACTGAAAAGCGACAGGCTATAGTCCATGGTCTCGGAGCACATGCTACAGGGTGGCATTTTTCACGGTTTTCGGAGGATTTGAAAAAAAGGTGAAAATCACTGAAAAGCGACAGGCTATAGTCCATGGTCTCGGAGCACATGCTACAGGGTGGCATTTTTCACGGTTTTCGGAGGATTTTAAAAAAAAATGTGAAAATCACTGAAAAGCGACAGGCTATAGTCCATGGTCTCGGAGCACATGCTACAGGGTTGCATTTTTCACGGTTTCGGAGGATTTGAAAAAAAGGTGAAAATCACTGAAAAGCGACAGGCTATAGTCCATGGTCTCGGAGCACATGCTACAGGGTGGCATTTTTCACGGTTTCGGAGGATTTGAAAAAAAGGTGAAAATCACTGAAAAGCGACAGGCTATAGTCCATGGTCTCGGAACACATGCTACAGGGTGGCATTTTTCACTGTTTCGGAGGATTTGAAAAAAAGGTGAAAATCACTGAAAAGCGACAGGCTATAGTCCATGGTCTCGGAGCACATGCTACAGGGTGGCAATTTTCACGGTTTCGGAAGATTTGAAAAAAAGGTGAAAATCACTGAAAAGCGACAGGCTATAGCCCATGGTCTCGGAGCACATGCTACAGGTTGGCATTTTTCACGGTTTCGAAGGATTTGAAAAAAAGGTGAAAATCACTGAAAAGCGACAGGCTATAGTCCATGGTCTCGGAGCACATGCTACAGGGTGGCATTTTTCACGGTTTTCGGAGGATTTAAAAAAAAGGTGAAAATCACTGAAAAGCGACAGGCTATAGTCCATGGTCTCGGAGCACATGCTACAGGGTTGCATTTTTCACGGTTTCGGAGGATTTGAAAAAAAGGTGAAAATCACTGAAAAGCGACAGGCTATAGTCCATGGTCTCGGAGCACATGCTACAGGGTGGCATTTTTCACGGTTTTCGGAGGATTTAAAAAAAAGGTGAAAATCACTGAAAAGCGACAGGCTATAGTCCATGGTCTCGGAGCACATGCTACAGGGTTGCATTTTTCACGGTTTCGGAGGATTTGAAAAAAAGGTGAAAATCACTGAAAAGCGACAGGCTATAGTCCATGGTCTCGGAGCACATGCTACAGGGTGGCATTTTTCACGGTTTTCGGAGGATTTGAAAAAAAGGTGAAAATCACTGAAAAGCGACAGGCTATAGTCCATGATCTCGGAGCACATGCTACAGGGTGGCATTTTTGACGGTTTTCGGAGGATTTTAAAAAAAAAGTGAAAATCACTGAAAAGCGACAGGCTATAGTCCATGGTCTCGGAGCACATGCTACAGGGTTGCATTTTTCACGGTTTCGGAGGATTTGAAAAAAAGGTGAAAATCACTGAAAAGCGACAGGCTATAGTCCATGGTCTCGGAGCACATGCTACAGGGTGGCATTTTTCACGGTTTCGGAGGATTTGAAAAAAAGGTGAAAATCACTGAAAAGCGACAGGCTATAATCCATGGTCTCGGAGCACATGCTACAGGGTGGCATTTTTCACGGTTTCGGAGGATTTGAAAAAAAGGTGAAAATCACTGAAAAGCGACAGGCTATAGTCCATGGTCTCGGAGCACATGCTACAGGGTGGCATTTTTCACGGTTTCGGAGGATTTGAAAAAAAGGTGAAAATCACTGAAAAGCGACAGGCTATAGTCCATGGTCTCGGAGCACATGCTACAGGGTGGCATTTTTCACGGTTTCGGAGGATTTGAAAAAAAGGTGAAAATCACTGAAAAGCGACAGGCTATAGTCCATGGTCTCGGAGCACATGCTACAGGGTGGCATTTTTCACGGTTTCGGAGGATTTGAAAAAAAGGTGAAAATCACTGAAAAGCGACAGGCTATAGTCCATGGTCTCGGAGCACATGCTACAGGGTGGCATTTTTCACGGTTTCGGAGGATTTGAAAAAAAGGTAAAAATCACTGAAAAGCGACAGGCTATAGTCCATGGTCTCGGAGCACATGCTACAGGGTGGCATTTTTCACGGTTTTCGGAGGATTTGAAAAAAAGGTGAAAATCACTGAAAAGCGACAGGCTATAGTCCATGGTCTCGGAGCACATGCTACAGGGTGGCATTTTTGACGGTTTTCGGAGGATTTTAAAAAAAATGTGAAAATCACTGAAAAGCGACAGGCTATAGTCCATGGTCTCGGAGCACATGCTACAGGGTTGCATTTTTCACGGTTTCGGAGGATTTGAAAAAAAGGTGAAAATCACTGAAAAGCGACAGGCTATAGTCCATGGTCTCGGAGCACATGCTACAGGGTGGCATTTTTCACGGTTTCGGAGGATTTGAAAAAAAGGTGAAAATCACTGAAAAGCGTCAGGCTATAATCCATGGTCTCGGAGCACATGCTACAGGGTGGCATTTTTCACGGTTTCGGAGGATTTGAAAAAAAGGTGAAAATCACTGAAAAGCGACAGGCTATAGTCCATGGTCTCGGAGCACATGCTACAGGGTGGCATTTTTCACGGTTTCGGAGGATTTGAAAAAAAGGTGAAAATCACTGAAAAGCGACAGGCTATAGTCCATGGTCTCGGAGCACATGCTACAGGGTGGCATTTTTCACGGTTTCGGAGGATTTGAAAAAAAGGTGAAAATCACTGAAAAGCGACAGGCTATAATCCATGGTCTCGGAGCACATGCTACAGGGTGGCATTTTTCACGGTTTCGGAGGATTTGAAAAAAAGGTGAAAATCACTGAAAAGCGACAGGCTATAGTCCATGGTCTCGGAGCACATGCTACAGGGTGGCATTTTTCACGGTTTCGGAGGATTTGAAAAAAAGGTGAAAATCACTGAAAAGCGACAGGCTATAGTCCATGGTCTCGGAGCACATGCTACAGGGTGGCATTTTTCACGGTTTCGGAGGATTTGAAAAAAAGGTGAAAATCACTGAAAAGCGACAGGCTATAGTCCATGGTCTCGGAGCACATGCTACAGGGTGGCATTTTTCATGGTTTCGGAGGATTTGAAAAAAAGGTGAAAATCACTGAAAAGCGACAGGCTATAGTCCATGGTCTCGGAGCACATGCTACAGGGTGGCATTTTTCACGGTTTCGGAGGATTTGAAAAAAAGGTAAAAATCACTGAAAAGCGACAGGCTATAGTCCATGGTCTCGGAGCACATGCTACAGGGTGGCATTTTTCACGGTTTTCGGAGGATTTGAAAAAAAGGTGAAAATCACTGAAAAGCGACAGGCTATAGTCCATGGTCTCGGAGCACATGCTACAGGGTGGCATTTTTGACGGTTTTCGGAGGATTTTAAAAAAAAATGTGAAAATCACTGAAAAGCGACAGGCTATAGTCCATGGTCTCGGAGCACATGCTACAGGGTTGCATTTTTCACGGTTTCGGAGGATTTGAAAAAAAGGTGAAAATCACTGAAAAGCGACAGGCTATAGTCCATGGTCTCGGAGCACATGCTACAGGGTGGCATTTTTCACGGTTTCGGAGGATTTGAAAAAAAGGTGAAAATCACTGAAAAGCGTCAGGCTATAATCCATGGTCTCGGAGCACATGCTACAGGGTGGCATTTTTCACGGTTTCGGAGGATTTGAAAAAAAGGTGAAAATCACTGAAAAGCGACAGGCTATAGTCCATGGTCTCGGAGCACATGCTACAGGGTGGCATTTTTCACGGTTTCGGAGGATTTGAAAAAAAGGTGAAAATCACTGAAAAGCGACAGGCTATAGTCCATGGTCTCGGAGCACATGCTACAGGGTGGCATTTTTCACGGTTTCGGAGGATTTGAAAAAAAGGTGAAAATCACTGAAAAGCGACAGGCTATAGTCCATGGTCTCGGAGCACATGCTACAGGGTGGCATTTTTCATGGTTTCGGAGGATTTGAAAAAAAGGTGAAAATCACTGAAAAGCGACAGGCTATAGTCCATGGTCTCGGAGCACATGCTACAGGGTGGCATTTTTCACGGTTTCGGAGGATTTGAAAAAAAGGTAAAAATCACTGAAAAGCGACAGGCTATAGTCCATGGTCTCGGAGCACATGCTACAGGGTGGCATTTTTCACGGTTTCGGAGGATTTGAAAAAAAGGTGAAAATCACTGAAAAGCGACAGGCTATAGTCCATGGTCTCGGAGCACATGCTACAGGGTGGCATTTTTGACGGTTTTCGGAGGATTTAAAAAAAAATGTGAAAATCACTGAAAAGCGACAGGCTATAGTCCATGGTCTCGGAGCACATGCTACAGGGTTGCATTTTTCACGGTTGATTTGAAAAAAAGGTAAAAATCACTGAAAAGCGACAGGCTATAGTCCATGGTCTCGGAGCACATGCTACAGGGTGGCATTTTTCACGGTTTTCGGAGGATTTGAAAAAAAGGTGAAAATCACTGAAAAGCGACAGGCTATAGTCCATGGTCTCGGAGCACATGCTACAGGGTGGCATTTTTCACGGTTTTCGGAGGATTTTAAAAAAAATGTGAAAATCACTGAAAAGCGACAGGCTATAGTCCATGGTCTCGGAGCACATGCTACAGGGTGGCATTTTTCACGGTTTCGGAGGATTTGAAAAAAAGGTGAAAATCACTGAAAAGCGACAGGCTATAGTCCATGGTCTCGGAGCACATGCTACAGGGTGGCATTTTTCACGGTTTCGGAGGATTTGAAAAAAAGGTGAAAATCACTGAAAAGCGACAGGCTATAGTCCATGGTCTCGGAGCACATGCTACAGGGTGGCATTTTTCACGGTTTCGGAGGATTTGAAAAAAAGGTGAAAATCACTGAAAAGCGACAGGCTATAGTCCATGGTCTCGGAGCACATGCTACAGGGTGGCATTTTTCACGGTTTCGGAGGATTTGAAAAAAAGGTGAAAATCACTGAAAAGCGACAGGCTATAGTCCATGGTCTCGGAGCACATGCTACAGGGTTGCATTTTTCACGGTTTCGGAGGATTTGAAAAAAAGGTGAAAATCACTGAAAAGCGACAGGCTATAGTCCATGGTCTCGGAGCACATGCTACAGGGTGGCATTTTTCACGGTTTTCGGAGGATTTAAAAAAAAAGGTGAAAATCACTGAAAAGCGACAGGCTATAGTCCATGGTCTCGGAGCACATGCTACAGGGTTGCATTTTTCACGGTTTCGGAGGATTTGAAAAAAAGGTGAAAATCACTGAAAAGCGACAGGCTATAGTCCATGGTCTCGGAGCACATGCTACAGGGTGGCATTTTTCACGGTTTTCGGAGGATTTAAAAAAAAAGGTGAAAATCACTGAAAAGCGACAGGCTATAGTCCATGGTCTCGGAGCACATGCTACAGGGTTGCATTTTTCACGGTTTCGGAGGATTTGAAAAAAAGGTGAAAATCACTGAAAAGCGACAGGCTAT
>NW_027638596.1:7500-16891 GCF_951216825.1 Electrona antarctica
ACACACACACACACACACACACACACACACACACACACACACACACACACACACACACACACACACACACACACACACACACAAACGAGGCTTTGGTTGCAGCCCAAATTCATTAAAAAACCCCAAGCCCACTTCAGTGGAGTTGCTCAGGAGCCAAACGTTGGGGAGAAACCACTTGGGGGAAACGTCCCAAGCCCTAAATGTCAACAACTAAAGTGCAAAGGACTTTGAATCGTGAGCGACTTATGAAATGCTAATGTTAATACTAACATCACCCTCTATATATAGGCCTCTGTGGTCTCCCAGGGCTCTATACTGGGCTCACTATCCACAACACATCTCTAGTCGCCGGAAATAGCAGATCAAGCTTTGCGCTTGTAGATCTGCTATTTTCGCCAAATGTTTGCCTATGATGATGACATACATGGCCAGTATGGGGACGCTAGATGTGGTTAACATTGTGAACATCAGATGTCGGTGATTGACCCGAGAGCTGCAGAGGTTTCAGAACTCAGAACAAGATGCAGAGGTTTCAGAACTCAGAACAAGTTGCAGAGGTTTCAGAACTCAGAACAAGATGCAGAGGTTTCAGAACTCAGAACAAGATGCAGAGGTTTCAGAACTCAGAACAAGATGCAGAGGTTTCAGAACTCAGAACAAGATGCAGAGGTTTCAGAACTCAGAACAAGATGCAGAGGTTTCAGAACTCAGAACAAGATGCAGAGGTTTCAGAACTCAGAACAAGATGCAGAGGTTTCAGAACTCAAGATGCAGAGGTTTCAGAACTCAAGATGCAGAGGTTTCAGAACTCAGAACAAGATGCAGAGGTTTCAGAACTCAGAACAAGATGCAGAGGTTTCAGAACTCAGAACAAGATGCAGAGGTTTCAGAACTCAGAACAAGTTGCAGAGGTTTCAGAACTCAGAACAAGATGCAGAGGTTTCAGAACTCAGAACAAGATGCAGAGGTTTCAGAACTCAGAACAAGATGCAGAGGTTTCAGAACTCAGAACAAGATGCAGAGGTTTCAGAACTCAAGATGCAGAGGTTTCAGAACTCAAGATGCAGAGGTTTCAGAACTCAAGATGCAGAGGTTTCAGAACTCAAGATGCAGAGGTTTCAGAACTCAATATGCAGAGGTTTCAGAACTCAAGCGTCAGAGGTTTCAGAACTCAGAACAAGATGCAGAGGTTTCAGAACTCAAGATGCAGAGGTTTCAGAACTCAAGATGCAGAGGTTTCAGAACTCAGAACAAGATGCAGAGGTTTCAGAACTCAAGCGTCAGAGATTTTGTAACCCTTTCTTTTTGTAAGCCATTTTTTCACCCAGTGTCAATTATCTAATGTAATCCGCTATACACTTCCTCTGCCAACCTGGGGAGAGCAACGGACTGACCTCATGCTTCCTTTGACGGTCCTCTCTCTCTCCTCTGTAGGTGTGCTGGGTGTGTTCTGACCCGTCCTCTCTCTCTCCTCTAGGTGTGCTGGGTGTGTTCTGACCCGTCCTCTCTCTCTCCTCTAGGTGTGCTGGGTGTGTTCTGACCCGTCCTCTCTCTCCTCTGTAGGTGTGCTGGGTGTGTTCTGACCCGTCCTCTCTCTCTCCTCTAGGTGTGCTGGGTGTGTTCTGACCCGTCCTCTCTCTCTCCTCTAGGTGTGCTGGGTGTGTTCTGACCCGTCCTCTCTCTCCTCTGTAGGTGTGCTGGGTGTGTTCTGACCCGTCCTCTCTCTCTCCTCTAGGTGTGCTGGGTGTGTTCTGACCCGTCCTCTCTCTCTCCTCTAGGTGTGCTGGGTGTGTTCTGCTCGGGCAGAGTACTCTAGCTGTGGAGAGTTTGAGTTCTTCAACCAGACCAACAACAGCTGCCAGCCCTGTCCTCAGTGTCAGCCTGGCCAGGAGCCACACATGGTGAGACACACGCACTAACACACGCACTAACGCACGCACGCAACGCACGCACTAACGCACGCACGCAACGCACGCACGCACGCACGCACACACGGCACGTCACGGCACGGCAGCCAGGCAGGCACGCACGCACGCACGCACGCACGCACGCACGCACGCACGCACGCACGCACGCACGCACGCACGCACGCACGCACGCACGCACTAACGCACGCACGCAACGCACGCACGCAACGCACGCACGCAACGCACGCACGCACGCACGCAACGCACGCAACGCATGCACTAACGCACGCACGCAACGCAAGGCACGCACTAACGCACGCACTAACGCACGCACTAACGCACGCACTAACGCACGCACGCAACGCACGCACGCAACGCACGCACGCAACGCACGCACGCAACGCACGCACGCAACGCACGCACGCAACGCACGCACGTAACGCAACGCAACGCACGCACGCACACACGGCACGGCACGGCCGTTAGAATCACACACACACACACACACACACACACACACACACACACACACACACACACACACACACACACACACACACACACACACACACACACACACACACACACACACAGGCCCTCTGGCGTCAGGCACAGTGCACACTGTCCTCGCTGTAACAGGTTAGTTCCAGTGAGCAGGAGCTACTCAGGTGTTCAGTAAACCAAGAGGAAGGACTGACCTTACTAACCGCTCTGCTCTGCACCTCTCCTCTAACGGAGACCACCCAGGATGACACGTCTAATCTGACTGCCTGAGGGCACAACACAAACACACGCACGCACGCACGCACGCACGCACGCACGCACGCACGCACGCACGCAGGCACGCTCAAACGGCACTCTCACATTGTCTTAGCGTGCACGTCTTAGCGTGCACGTCGCTGCTGCATCCGAGAGTTCAGAAAAATGTACGACGACGATGATGAACAATTTCTTTACGGTTCGTCGCGTCCTCGCCGGCTTCCAAAGAGCAGGAATGAATAACCCATTTAGAACCGAGGACCATTCTACAAATAAATGGCTTCTAAATCCTGACAGTTTTCTGGAAAACCCTATGTTTCTATGTCAGTGGTTCTCAAACATTTTCATGTCAAGGACCCCCAAAAATATATGTAATTGGCCGCCGACCCCCATCTGAAAATATGTTGTTCCAGAGACCCCCCCCAGAAGCAAAGATTCGAGTTAAAAACGCTCTGAAAGAATATATGTTCAAAGATTTGCGCCACGCAATTTTTCTAAAAATTGCAGATCTACAAGCTCGTAGCGCGGCACTCGGTGCCGCGCTACGAGCTTGTAGATCTGCAATTTTTCAGCAGCTAAAGTATAACATAATGCTTGTTGAAACACCAAAAGGGGGTTCCCGCCCAGAATGGAATAACACTGGATGACGTGCAGTAGTCCCGTCTAGAGAGAGAGATTCTTAGCCGCTGTCAGTCAGAGCAGCTTGACAGCCAAAGCAAACACTGCCTTGGAGAGATGAGCGCTCCACGGCTGCACTGGGGCACAGTGAGACATGTATGCAGCCAAGTGGTGGGAAAAAAAATCACAATATGTTTTATACTTCGGTATAAAACGTATACAGTATCAATACTGCAATGTATACATAGTTAACCCATTTAAACCTGGGAACGATTATACAAAATGTCTTCTAAATCCTGTTTTCTGAAAAACCCTATGTTTCTATTTCAGTGGTTCTCAAACTATTTCATGTCAAGGACCCCCAAGATTATATGTAATTGGCCGCCGACCCCAATCTGAAAATATGTTGTTCCAGGGTAACCTGACTCCGCCAGATGGGGCAGCAGAGAGTACACTGGGTTCCCCCCTCCTGCTCCCATCTGGGAACTCTCAGGCAGACTAGATGCTCCGGCCACCAAACGGCCTGGCCAATCAGCGGCAGCTAGAGGCGGGATCAAGGCATACACAGTGCTGCCTTGATCGGCCAGGCCGAAAAATAGCAGATCTACAAGCTCACAGCGCGCCACCGAGTGGCGCGCTGTGAGCTTGTAGGTCTGCTATTTTTGAAAAATCGAAGAACGACTGACATAGAAACATAGCTTTTTCAGAAAACTGTGGTGCTGCAGGGCACAGTGAGACAGCAGCCCTCTCCTGGCTCAGTGTCTCATAGGGCAGGTATGGAGCAGCCCTCTCCTGGCTCAGTGTCTCATAGTGAGACAGCAGCCCTCTCCTGGCTCAGTGTCTCATAGTGAGACAGCAGCCCTCTCCTGGCTCAGTGTCTCATAGTGAGACAGCAGCCCTCTCCTGGCTCAGTGTCTCATAGTG
Organism: Electrona antarctica; assembly: GCF_951216825.1. NCBI lineage: Eukaryota > Metazoa > Chordata > Actinopteri > Myctophiformes > Myctophidae > Electrona > Electrona antarctica. The sequence continues at coordinate 11,709 of NW_027638596.1, forward strand.
AGACAGCAGCCCTCTCCTGGCTCAGTGTCTCATAGGGCAGGTATGGAGCAGCCCTCTCCTGGCTCAGTGTCTCATAGGGCAGGTATGGAGCAGTGAGACAGCAGCCCTCTCCTGGCTCAGTGTCTCATAGGGCAGGTATGGAGCAGACAGCAGCCCTCTCCTGGCTCAGTGTCTCATAGGGCAGGTATGGAGCAGTGAGACAGCAGCCCTCTCCTGGCTCAGTGTCTCATAGGGCAGGTATGGAGCAGTGAGACAGCAGCCCTCTCCTGGCTCAGTGTCTCATAGGGCAGGTATGGAGCAGTGAGACAGCAGCCCTCTCCTGGCTCAGTGTCTCATAGGGCAGGTATGGAGCAGTGAGACAGCAGCCCTCTCCTGGCTCAGTGTCTCATAGGGCAGGTATGGAGCAGCCCTCTCCTGGCTCAGTGTCTCATAGGGCAGGTATGGAGCAGCCCTCTCCTGGCTCAGTGTCTCATAGGGCAGGTATGGAGCAGCCCTCTCCTGGCTCAGTGTCTCATAGGGCAGGTATGGAGCAGCCCTCTCCTGGCTCAGTGTCTCATAGGGCAGGTATGGAGCAGCCCTCTCCTGGCTCAGTGTCTCATAGGGCAGGTATGGAGCAGACAGCAGCCCTCTCCTGGCTCAGTGTCTCATAGGGCAGGTATGGAGCAGCCCTCTCCTGGCTCAGTGTCTCATAGGGCAGGTATGGAGCAGCCCTCTCCTGGCTCAGTGTCTCATAGGGCAGGTATGGAGCAGACAGCAGCCCTCTCCTGGCTCAGTGTCTCATAGGGCAGGTATGGAGCAGCCCTCTCCTGGCTCAGTGTCTCATAGGGCAGGTATGGAGCAGCCCTCTCCTGGCTCAGTGTCTCATAGGGCAGGTATGGAGCAGCCCTCTCCTGGCTCAGTGTCTCATAGGGCAGGTATGGAGCAGGCTCTGTTCTGTTGTGGCAGATATAGGCCTGTCTGGACTCTGCTTTAACTACTATAGCATCCTCTCTCTTGTCACAAATAGGAAACACTGCTCATTCTGAGACGCTGCTGTCATCGCACATTCCTCACTCTACTGTTATCAGGCTTAACCATTTAGGCCTGACGTCGACATTTAAAAAAATATCTTCTAAATCATGACAATTTTCTGAAAAACCTTCATGTTTCTGTATCAGTGGTGCTCAATATTTCATGTCAAGGACCCCAAAAATTATATGTAATATGCTGCAGACCCCCATCTGAAAATATGTTGTTCCAGGGACCCCACCAGAAGTAAATCATTGAGTTAAAAACGTTCGCTCTGAAAGAATATATACTCAAATATTTGCTCCATTTTCACGTTTTTTCAAAAATAGCAGACCTACAGACCTAGTACCGTGGCACTCGGTGATGAGCTATGAGCTTGTAGATCTGTTATTTTTCAATAGCTAAAGTATAACATAATCCTTAAAACAATTTTATTTATTTTTTAATTTGCTGCTTTCTTACTACCGAACGTCCCCTTATCCGTGACGCACCTAGAGACAGAAAGGTAGACGCCGTCCTTCGGCTCTGGGCTGGGTGTTTACTATAAGTATAAGGGCAATCTTCCTTCGTTGGTGCTTCACTATAGTCTGCGTAGCCACTATAGCCAGACAACTATGCAATTTAACAACTTACAATTTATAGGCATTTAGCAGACGCTTCAGAGCGAATTAACACTCCCATCGCCCAGGACGAAGTTCTTTGTCCTTTCTATTAGTAACGCCCGACACCCAGGACGAAGTATTGTCCAAAAGACGAAGTTTATTTATATGAGAACGGATCGCATGGCTGTATAGCCCAGGAGCGCCTGTTGGGCAATCCTCGGTGTTGCGTAAGAGTGACACCAAGACGTCATCGGAAAACTCCCTCCCCTGTTTAGCTGATGAAAACGAAAATCTTAAAACGTTCATAACTCGCGATCTAAATTATCCCGTCTAATTATGAAAAAAAGATCCTGTGTTAGACGGCGCTCCGCGGTCCACTCGCTAGTCTCGATAGATTTATTCTTGTCTCCTGTTGTTGTCGATCGACTCTAGAGTGGTGTGGCTATTGTTAGCTGCTACACAGACATTCACAACAACATCCGGTCCGTCCGGAAAAGGGGTCCGTGTTTATAAATCGAATGGGCGCTATAATGTAATGGATTAAATAACCCTTAACTTAACTATAATGTAATGGATTAAATAACCCCGGGCAACATGGTAATACCTCATATACATAACAATCGTCATCATGAATCATACGTGAGCTATTTAAGAACCGGAACTGTGGAATATATGCGAGAGGCAACAGTCTGACAACGCCAGACTATCACAGGAGCTTCCGACGTTCAAGTCTGACAAGTCCCGGAAAAGACCTGCTGTGATTGGCCAGTGATCACTTGAGTGGCAGCGTGGCGTATATAGTGTGCCTTATTCCGCACTTCTGGCGTACTTCCGCCCCCACGTCGACACACGCCGCTCCATTGGCCAATGAGGCACGCCGCTCCATTGGCCAATGAGGCACGCCGCTCCATTGGCCAATGAGGCACGCCGCTCCGTTGGCCAATGAGGCACGCCGCTCCATTGGCCAATGAGGCACGCCGCTCCATTGGCCAATGAGGCACGCCGCTCCGTTGGCCAATGAGGCACGCCGCTCCGTTGGCCAATGAGGCACGCCGCTCCATTGGCCAATGAGGCACGCCGCTCCGTTGGCCAATGAGGCACGCCGCTCCATTGGCCAATGAGGCACGCCGCTCCATTGGCCAATGAGGCACGCCGCTCCATTGGCCAATGAGGCACGCCGCTCCATTGGCCAATGAGGCACGCCGCTCCATTGGCCAATGAGGCACGCCGCTCCGTTGGCCAATGAGGCACGCCGCTCCATTGGCCAATGAGGCACGCCGCTCCGTTGGCCAATGAGGCACGCCGCTCCATTAGCCAATGAGGCACGCCGCTCCGTTGGCCAATGAGGCACGCCGCTCCGTTGGCCAATGAGGCACGCCGCTCCATTGGCCAATGAGGCACGCCGCTCCGTTGGCCAATGAGGCACGCCGCTCCGTTGGCCAATGAGGCACGCCGCTCCATTGGCCAATGAGGCACGCCGCTCCGTTGGCCAATGAGGCACGCCGCTCCGTTGGCCAATGAGGCACGCCGCTCCATTGGCCAATGAGGCACGCCGCTCCGTTGGCCAATGAGGCACGCCGCTCCGTTGGCCAATGAGGCATTGTCAGGGACCAGAGTTGGTCGGCAATGAGAGACACCTGTAGGATTCTTGTGTGGTTTTCTTAAAAAGGTATTTTATGTCTTTTATTTTCCACATGAAAACCAGACGAATAACAAACATTAATTCTAGGCCCAAAATAACATGACGACATTCGCTTTCCCTTCTCTTCTCTCCGGCCTTTCTGCAAAGTACAGGTGATCTCTCAACCTTTTTAGAGTTCATGTCAGATTACTCTCCATGTGTGTCTGACAACCACACAGCCTCCCGGACGCTCTGTTTAAACTTGTAAAAACAAAGCGATCCACTCCTCTCCTCAATTTGAAGGCAATGACAATGATAGCCCCTCTCCGATAAATACAGAGAAGAAGGCAATTTGGCTTATTTGAGTAGGGAGCCATCAAAACACTGAGCAGAGAAGAAAGAGTGATTCAATCAGGCATGATGAGAGAGAGAGAGACAGAGAGAAGGAGTTCATGATGAGAGAGAGAGAGACAGAGAGAAGGAGTTGGATTATTTTGACTTTCCCCTGAATCCCCCGTCTGATGTTGTGAGCTCTGTAATTCACTTGTTATTGCAATGTATCTGCAGTACGTCTGCTTCTGTGGCTCCCCCCTCCCCCCCCCCCCCCGTGTGTCTGTGTGTGTGTGTGTGTGTGTGTGTGTGTGTGTGTGTGTGTGTGTGTGTGTGTGTGTGCGTGTGCGTGCATGTGCATGTCTTAAACACACTTTAGTTTTAATCATAGGATAAAATAGGACAAACACAGGAGAGGACATGCGCACGCGCACACGCACACGCGCACACACACTCACACACACACACACACACACACACACACACACACACACACACACACACACACACACACACACACACACACACACACACACACACACACACACACACACACAGAGAGAGAGAGAGAGAGCGTATTACTGTAACACATCAAAGGCTGATGGAGACATCAAAGGGACCCACAGTGATCATCAAGGGTAGAAAAGGAAGACGACCACATTTAGAACCAGAACACACAACGACACCAGGAGGAGGAACACCTGCATTACTGGATCAAACAGGACAGGTTGACCATGTTGGAAACCCAGGAGGAGGAACACCTGCAGCTCCCTGGATCAAACAGGACAGGTTGACCATGTTGGAAACCCAGGAGGAGGAACACCTGCAGCTCCCTGGATCAAACAGGACAGGTTGACCATGTTGGAAACCCAGGAGGAGGAACACCTGCAGCTCCCTGGATCAAACAGGACAGGTTGACCATGTTGGAAACCCAGGAGGAGGAACACCTGCAGCTCCCTGGATCAAACAGGACAGGTTGACCATGTTGGAAACCCAGGAGGAGGAACACCTGCAGCTCCCTGGATCAAACAGGACAGGTTGACCATGTTGGAAACCCAGGAGGAGGAACACCTGCAGCTCCCTGGATCAAACAGGACAGGTTGACCATGTTGGAAACCCAGGAGGAGGAACACCTGCAGCTTCTGGATCAAACAGGACAGGTTGACCATGTTGGAAACACACAACGACACCAGGAGGAGGAACACCTGCAGCTTCTGGATCAAACAGGACAGGTTGACCATGTTGGAAACCCAGGTGGAAACCTACGCTGCTAATTTACCTATCCCCCCCCCCCCCCCCCCCCCCTAAAACCACTTCAATGACGGTGGGGGTGGGGGGGGGGGGGGGGTCTTAGACAGAGCTTTTGCTTTTGAGACATATACTGCAGTGGTTCCCATGCAAAGTGGGGTCCCAGTTCCCCCTGGAACTGGGAGTTCCAGGGGGGTCCCCAGCTAAATGATATTTTGGAACCAAATGGACCCTTGGTCTGTAACTCAGAGAGTGTACAAATGGAACCAAATGGACCAAAACCCCTTTTGGGGTTAGCATAGCTATTGAAAAAAAAGCAGATCTAAATAGCTTGTAGGTCTGCTATTTTTGAAAAATCGAAGAACATAGCTTTT
>NW_027638595.1:0-1000 GCF_951216825.1 Electrona antarctica
GTCTCATGCTACTTAAAGCATAATTCAAATTTGACATTTTTGCATATTAATTACATTTCTGTTTCTGTTGTACACAAAAATTCCACAGCACAGATATGACAATTAACTTAAATATACAAAGATATAACTGACACATATACAAAGAAAATGACTGACATATGAATTAACTTTATATACGTATAATAATAATAATGAAATAAATAAATGAAAATAGCCAGTCTACAAGCATGTACATCTGCTATGTCTGGTATTTTTGGTGGTTGAAAATACGATTATTATTTTAAATTATTTAAAAAAACCCAATTAAATCATTAGGCGACTGTGGCTCAGGAGGTAGAGCAGGTCGTCCAATGATCCATGGGTCGGCGGTTCGAATCCTGGCTCCTCCTGTCTACATGTCGAAGTGAACCTAGATTTCGGTCATTTAATGACATTTAAAAAATGTATGCTTCTATATAAGTTTTTCAGAAAACTTAGGTCAGGATTTAGAAGGCTTCTTAGAATCGGTTTCAGTCCAAAATGGTTCAATTATTTTACAAAAAGTATTTTATTCTCTTTTTCGATTAACTATATACCGTTACATGCCTACTGTATGTCTGACCGTCCGTCTGACGGTCCGTATCGTCTCTGCCCCGCCCCGCCCCGCCCCGTCCCGCCCCGCCCCGTCCCATCCCGCCCCGCCCCATCCAGGGTCCAGAGCATCCAGCACCAGCTGGCCCAGCTGGACAGCGAGAGCTGGTCGGGCCGCGCGGAGGCGGACCGCGACCGCGACTTCCTGCACCTCCTGCGCGAGAAGGAGGCGCTGCTGCAGGAGGTGACGCTGGTGAGCGGGCAGACGTGTCCGCCCGACATGCTGCAGCAGCTGGAGGAGAGGAGGCGGGGCCTGGAGGAGGAGGTGCAGCGGGCGCACACCTCCCAGAGCCAGGGAGCCAATCAGAGGTAAGGCTCCCCTTTTAGACCACACCTCCCAGAGCCAGGGAGCCAATCAGAGGTAGGCCTG
>NW_027638594.1:7500-10000 GCF_951216825.1 Electrona antarctica
GCGGAATCAGGTTAACCAACCTGCACATCAGGAGCAATTAGGGGTTCAGAGTCTTGCTCAAGGACACTTCGACACTAACTCTGGGGGAGCCCACAGGGTTCGAACTGGGAACCTTGTGGTTTACCATCCGGCCACTCTACCCCTGAGCTGCTGCCGCCCCTTCGCCACATCTGTTCTGCATGTTCAATGTGATGTAGTTTTTATACTATGAATGTAGAAAACAAGTACTGCCGAAGAAGACAACCCACAGCACTCCTCCTCACGGTGCAAGGCTCGAACATTCAAGTTGAAATGAAGAAAATGCCAGCATTCATTGTATGTCCTTTTTACATGATTTTATTTACCTCGGACGAGAGTGAACAACGTATACGCGTTTCGGCCTGGTTGGCCTTCCTCAGTGCTGGCATTTTCATCAGTTCAAATACTATGAATGTACAAACATTCCTGGAGATGCACTTCTCAACTAACCTGACTCCGCCAGATGGGGCAGCAGAGAGTACACTGGGTTCCCCCCTCCTGCTCCCATCTGGGAACTCTCAGGCAGACTTGATGCCCGGCCACAAAACGGCCTGGCCAATCAGCAGCAGCTAGAGGCGGGATAGGAGTCAGGTTCACTCACGCCCCTGGAGGTTTTTTTTAGGCTTTCTCCTTCACATTTCTATTGACTTCACTTTGTGTATCAGCTTTCAATATGTTTGTAGGCTAAGTGAAAACAAACAAACAAACAAACAAACAAACAAACAATGGCCGACGGCTCCATATCAGCACCGTTTTTTCCCCTTCTTCGTGTGATAATAGCCTGTATATTCAGGGCTCATTGGGGACCCCTGGTGGTGGTCCCCGGACACTACGTTGAGAAACAGTTCATTAGACACAAGCGCACGCTGCGTTGCCACACTTTTAACTGACCCCAGAGCCTGTTCACCCAGTCCAAGGGTCAGAGCAGTCAGACAGTCATAGTAACATGGCTCTGCTTGAGGCCATGTTGTCACTTTGCTTAACCTATATTTTGAACCTATAAACTTCATATAATTGGTCTTCATAATATAAGGCACATTACAGAACCATGGCTGTGGTTATTGGCTCCATCGCTCTGGGCTGCATGTGGGCAGGTCAGAAACCATGGCTATACCAGAGTAATCTAGTAAGAGAGTGGCGACACTATCGTTGACTCCCGCATTGTATGGAATGCGGAAGTGCTCATTCTATCTCAATGGGATAGTTCCAATGTTTGAAACTATCCATGTATAGAACTATACGGTGAGATCAAAGTGTGTCGCCACTCTCTTATACTAGATAACTCTGGGCTATACCAATGAATGACATCATCAATGGGGGATTCCCAAGCGAATAGAGACAAACAAACAAAAATAATCACAATACATTTTCCAGACGGGGGGGGAGGAGGAGGAGGAGGAGGAGGAGGAGGGGGCACTGATGATGAAAAGCTTGGGGATTACCATAGAGTATATATATAATAGAGACTGAACTGGCGCGAAGCTCCGCCCCCCCAGCTATTCTTGTCAGTGGAAGTTGCTCAGTGGCGTTTTGAAGCACCCGGAAGACTGCCGGAAGTCCCTCCCCGGACCTCAACTTTGAGGTCCTGAGTGACGTAGGGCAACCGAGCGCTCAACGTTAAAGCCCAGCTGCGCGGGGTTTCCCGGTCATGAATCCACGGGTCCGCCTGTAGTCCCTCCTCCTACCACTAGGACCCAGAGCTTCAACGTTGGAAAGTCTGCCTGCCCCCTTGGGGATTACCAGTGTGTTGTGGATAAGACTGAAGACACGAATGCATCATCACTTCATTAGCCTAGGACGCACGCACGCACACACGCACGCACGCACGCACGCACGCACGCACTGGCTTCTTCCTGTGTCTGTATGCCTCTGGTTCAAATCACAAGCCATTGGACGACAGCGCTTCCTGTTGTCATGACGACTGAAGTACAGAGCAGAACACAAAGATCCCCCCCCCCCCCCCCCCCCCCCCCCCCCCCCCCCCGGCCCCCCTCGCGTCAATACGCACGCACGCAGACACGCACGCACGCACGCACGCACACAGTCAGTACTTGGTCCTCCAGGGTTAAAAGGTATATTGCGGCGACACATCATTCTGTCTGGGATAAACACTTTAATGTGTGTAACACATGCACCTCTCTATACAGGGACACTAATGGGTGTAACACACCTCTTTACGGGGACACTAATGGGTGTAACACACCTCTTTACGGGGACACTAATGGGTGTAACACACCTCTTTACGGGGACACTAATGGGTGTAACACAACTCTTTACGGGGACACTAATGGGTGTAACACATCTCTTTACGGGGACACTAATGGGTGTAACACATCTCTTTACGGGGACAGTGATGGGTGTAACACACCTCTTTACAGGGACAGTAGACACAGCGGGAGGTCCTGGAAGCTGACACATTAGATGTCCTGCAATGATAACACAGTATTTGGTGTAACACACACCTCTTCAGTCTTCACACAGA